>NW_009195765.1:0-71070 GCF_000690835.1 Fulmarus glacialis | reverse complement strand
ACCTCCCCCGAGTCCCGGGCGCTCTCGCGTTATAAAAAGTGCCTGTGCTGGTGGAAGCAGAAAGCGATTTGTTGGCGCCAGCCCCTCCTTCCAGCCCTCGAAATGACTGGCAACTCCCGGCTCCCGTTGGGGAGCGAAGATCGAGCTGCCGCCTCCCCGCCGGACCGGGGCTCCCGGGGGGCGTTGTCCTGGCACCCCGGTTAGCATCGTGAGATTTAAGTTTGTCGGCGTTCACGAGCTCCTGAACACTTGCGTCTCTGGAACTTTTGCCCGGAGTTGACAACCTAATGCTTACTTTATTGCTCCTCTTCACTATACAGATATTTTAGCCATATAAACGGCTTTCTATATTTTTTTTCCTGCCTTAAACAGTAGCGATTTGAGGCTTTTTTTTGTTGTTGTTTATCACGGGAGTAGAAAACAGGTGAGGAAAAGCAGTGGATGTACACATGAACCATGTAAAACGCATGAGCACGTGAAGAAGAGTGTTTAGTATTGTACAGAGAAGCATAACTAAGAGTAATAAGGTAAAAATAGGCGATAGGAAGTCTGAATGTAGGAAAAGGTAGGTGAAATCTCTTTGCAAATCTTCTTGAACTTCCTATCATTCTTCTCCTTGAATGCAAAAGTAAGAAAAAGTGGGGCTATAACAAGAACATGTCACAATTCTTCCATATTTAAAGCCATTAGCACCTAAAAGTGTAGATAGCTATCTGCCTCATCACCTTCTGAAATCTTCTTAAAAGGTTTCTCATCCATGTTATTACACCTCTGAAGCATTTGAATGAAGTAAAAGTTTATCCATGTTTTGATGGAATTACTTGAAATAAACAGACTCATGTGCATGAAGAAGCTCTGAAAAATTTAATGCATATGTATGAAATTAATAGTAATTTTATAGTTGAGGTACAGGTGCAAAGAAAGCTGGCAGTTGTATTAGCAGTCTGCAGTGGCCCGAGGTACTGCTGTGGTGCTGCATCTCATCTGGCACCTCTGCTACCAGCTTGCTTTTACGGAATGCAAGGTGAGGTTATTACATAAGATTGAAATATATAGGATAACAAAATAACTTCTGTATACGTTTCAGTGTCGCTTTCTGCTATTAAGAGAAGAAAGACTTCTCTGGAGCAGCTTGAATGGATGTGATTTTTGTTTTTCTGTAATATTTTTATAATGTATTGAAGTACCATTACTGTGTTAATCAGGGACTTATACAGCATCCTGTATCCAACTAAAAGAAACCTTGAAAGATGCATTGTTTGCTTAAAATTCTGCTTGTGACATTTCTCTGCGCTTTAGCCAACTTACGTCACTGACATACTTGCTCTGGATTGCAAATCCAAGTTGAAAAAGTTTTGCATTTAATACTTTTTCCTTCATTTTTGTGTTGCATTTGGCACAAAAGACATAGAGCAAACTCATTTTAAGGCAGCTTGTCCTCTTACTTTCTGATATTCTATTGTCAAAATGGTGTAGAGTGTCAGGAGGAAGCAATTAGGAAAACACCCTTCTTTATGCTTTGAGTAAGCAGAAGTAGTGGGAAAGATGTAGAAGAAAAAGCATATGGCATTCTGACTTAAGTCTCTGAATATTGCATATTTTTAACTCAGACTATCTGTTCCCTTAGGAATTTCTCATTTCAGAGCACTAAAGTGTTAATTGTTTAAGCAAATAATTTTAGTGTACGTTGCAGAAAAGTCTGGAATATTTACTAGTACTAGAACTTGCATTAACTTGAGCAGGAGAGAATCAGTAAGTGTGCAGTGTTTGAAGATCCTGTCCTTAATTAGGAAGACACTAATCGAATTTATAGTGAAGTGCCATCCTTTAGGCCTGGCTTAGAATACCTCCGATACATTTATACTATTGGATCATTGATCATATTCTTCAGAAACATCTGTTGTATGAAACTAGTAGAGTTTGGAAGATATCTCTACATTTCTGTGTGCATCCCCCACCACTCCTGACCATCATCTTTAGGGAATTTCTTTTCAATGAATGAGGCTTGGGATACAGGAAGAGCTATATTTAAGTTATTAAAGTGTTAGCTAGTAAATTCCAAAACTGTAGTTTAGATGGGGTGAGTTTGTAGAAAGGTGAACTCTGGCACCTATAATATTTGGCAACAGATTTCAAAAGGCAAATATCCGTCTTACCACAGACAGTAACTTAATTGATGTTCTGAAGGAGATCAGGAGATACTTGCTAAACACTGTAAAAAATCTATTGGTAAGCCAGCTTCTAAGGAAGATAATATAAGTGAATGCATAACATCAGGACTGAATTTTATAATTTTTGACGTTACTAAGTACAGTATTTAAATTGCTTGTTGCTGTGACTAGCTAATTGAAATGGTTTTTTTTAGAAGAAACTGTACATTATTTTAATAACCTGCTGTAGACTTATTTTCTGCTCTTGTGGCCAATGTCATTTTACAGATCTAAAGATTACCGCTTTTTTCTTGGGAAGCTCATAGACTGCTGTATGTTATCATAAAGCTTTTCTGAAATTATGCTTCCTTAATTTATCTTGTTCCTCAGTAGTGTTCCCTGTATGGCATAAATAATACAAATGCATGATAAGAACAGTTCTTGATTTTCTAACAGGTGTGTATACTTAAAGAAGGAAATAGCAGTTAAGAGAATCAGTCGACTCTGCATGAGATTTTGCAAGATGGTTTCATTAGGTGGTCAGCATCATCCCTTGAAATAAGTTTTGATCTTTGGAGCACAACTGCTCTGCCATTTGAAAATGCTTTTCAAAGGCGTAGCTTGGGTTAGGCATCACAGTGGAGCAGCAAGTAAGATAGATGATGGACTGACAGGATGCATAAATATGCAGCACTGTTGTATACTATTGACAGATACTGTCGGTATTGAACCTAAAAGCATAAGCATTGATTTCACCCACACGTTTTGTTTTGTTAGTACATTTGCTGTATCTTCCTTCCATAGTATTTCTTTATGGAGTCATAGCTGTCTGTTCATGAGGAAGTGTATCTGCTGTTAGAACTTAGTTACATTAGTCGTACATTTTTAATTCTCCCAAAGGTAGGTAATTAAATGCTAGTTAATTTCTATCATAAAAAAGACTGTCAACTTAACAGAAGATTAAGGACTGCAGCGAGTTGATAATACTGATCTGTAGTTTTTACTTTTTGCAGGGTTGAGGATGCTGATGCATCCGAGAAAAGTGTGAATGAAGAAAATGGGGAAGTATCAGAGGCAGACCAACCTCAGAACAAGCACAGCCGACACAAAAAAAAGAAACACAAACACCGAAGTAAACACAAGAAACATAAACATTCTTCAGAAGAAGATAAGGACAAAAAACATAAACACAGACACAAACATAAGAAACATAAACGGAAAGAGGTACCTGAAACCTCTGACAAAGAAGACGGACCAGCTAAAAGAACTAAAATTGATTTTTTAGCTCCTCTGGAAGACTTGGAGAAACAAAGAGCATTGTTGAAAGCTGAACTTGAAAACGAATTAATGGAAGGAAAAGTCCAGTCTGGGATGGGATTAATATTACAAGGTTATGAGTCAGGATCTGAAGAAGAGGGGGAGATTAATGAAAAAGTACGAAATGGAACGAGACCTACAACTAAGTCAAACACTAAGGGGAAATTAGAACCTGTGGACAATAAAACTAGTTCCAAGAAAGGAAGTAAGAGTGAATCAAAAGAAAGGACTAGGCACAGATCTGACAAAAAGAAAGGCAAGGTAGGAGTTGATGGAATCAAAGAGAAGACAACTAGAAGCAAGTCAAAAGAGAGGAGGAAATCCAAAAGCCCTTATAAGAGAAGTAAGTCTCAAGATCAGACAAGGAAATCTAGGTCTCCAATGCTTAAAAGGCGATCTCAGGAGAAAAACAGAAAGTCTAAATCTCCCCCAGAGGATAGAAATAAGGCTGATGATAAAAGTAAATCAAGAGATCGCAGAAAGTCTCCCGTTGTAAATGAAAACAAAAGCAGAGATCGTGGCAGAAAATCTAAATCTCCAGCAGAACTAAGAAGCAAATCCAAAGATAGAAGATCACGGTCCAAAGATAGAAAACCTAGGAGATCAGAGACGGACAAAGAAAAAAAGCCAATTAAATCTCCTTCTAAAGATGCTTCTTCAGGGAAAGAAAACAGGTCCCCTAGACGACCTGGCCGTAGTCCAAAAGGAAGAAGCTTATCTCCCAAACAACGTGAAAAATCAAGAAGAAGCAGATCCCCTCTCTTTAATGATCGTAGATCTAAACAGAGTAAATCCCCTTCTCGAACCCGGTCTCCGGTTAGAAGAGTGAGGAGTAGATCTGCAGAAAGGAAAAGACGAGAATCAGAAAGGAGGCGTCTTTCTTCTCCCAGGTAACTTAAAGATGTCATGAAGCATCGCAAAAATGCATTACAAGATTAACTATCTTCTAGTTCGGTGTTTATCTTTTTTTTTCTTTTCTTCTGAAAATAGCTATTAAAAAAGGTAATCGTGTTGTGCATTGTATATATTACTTTGTATGTATTGAGTTTTTAAAAAATACTCCCCCCAGCTGTCAGACATGCAAATTCATCTTTGGTTGTTCAAGTGCTGAGTTATTTGCTGCTTACACCATTAGTGGGAACAAGTTCTGTAGCTCAGGTTCTCCTCTTTGTCACTCGGTTGGATTCAGAATTTGGCTTCTGTTTTTGTTTCTTAGTTAATACTTCTGTTTCTTTCAGGAATTTCTGTGGCATGAAAGTCCCCTCCACTCTTACATATCAGTGTTGGCTAAAAGTGGGTAATTAACCCCTTTTCCCCTTCAAAAAAACCCCCTAATGATAGAGGCAGCATGTGTGAATGTAAGCAAATCTTTTATATCAAGATGTCCTTCTCAAAGTCATTTTTTTCTTAAAAATATTTTGTATTTTTCATTTGCTAGAGGTATGGTAGTGTTGCTTTGTTATTGATCTATTGTATATCATTACCATATTTTGCATATACTTAAAGGAGAAAGACTGAAATCTTTTTAATGCATTTTTAGTCTTGGCATTTTTGAAAAAGACAATTTAGCCTATGAAAGCAGTTACCTTGAAATTTAGTATAAACCATGAGACAATAATTACTAGCATCTCCTTCTCCGAAGCTGATAAGGCCTGAATGGTAGGTTCCCAAGCAGAGAACAATATAAGTGTACACATTTTTGGAAGTTAATTCATTGAATGTAAGAAGTTCAACAGGCAGAAAAGTTCAGCATTACTTTTGGATAATTAATAATTTAAAACTTTTATCATGGGGTTTAGCTTCACCCACTTTGAGAATTAAGAACAAAGAAGTATGAATTTAAAACCGTGTATTGGAACCACAAAGATCTATCTCAGTAAATAGGCACCTAATAAATGTGAAAGTCTTTCTGCCTCCATCATTGAAGGTTACTCTGGTTTCAAGTATTGGGGTATCTTCTACAGGCGCAATATCAGCTTATTTGTCTGTACTACTGCTTAGCAATACTGCAGGTACTTTGGAGGATGGCCCCAGTGGTCTTAACCAGATTAAACAAGTATTGTGAACGCTTGCAGTTTATCTGGCTGCTCTCTGGTGAATCGGGAATGTATCGGCACAACCACTAAGTTTCTTTGACATAGTATTTGACTTTTCTTCCATAGCATTTTGCATCTTTCAGTTTTCATTTCTCATGACAGCTTGCATTGCAGCTGGTTTGAATTAGTTGTCTAGACACTGTTTCAAGTGATGCATGTGTCTAGAATTTTGCTATCAAATTCATAATTCTGTAACACCATGGTGAGCAGCATATGAGTGGGGACTACTAGGAAATATTTTCTGCTGGAAGTGTTTGCAAATCAGCAGAAATAATCTTTCATTGTGGGACATCCTGAACTAACTCCAGCTATGTTGGAGTTTTAACTACCTGTAATAACTCAGGCTGCCAGAGAATTTCAGGAGCTTTAATGAACAGTTTTAGTCAATTCCCAGTAATTTTGTTTTTCATGTTTGTTTCCAGTGTTCAAATCATGTAAGATACTTCTCAGGTCTTTGACTGAAGTTAGTCATTGTATGATGTTACTATGAATTCTTAATCAGCTTCTGCTTTTTATCTCATACCTGTGATCCCTGAACTGATTTATTTTTTTACAGATATTTTGATTGGGTTTTGGCAGTACAACCACTTTGTTAGCCAGGAAGCCTGGGACTAGCCAGGAAACCTGGAACTGTCCGTTCATCCTGTGACTTTTTTTGTAATATTGTTTACAAGAACACAACGTAAACTAAATGGGTTAAAGTGATCAGCCTGCTCCAGCATTTGAGTCTACAGAAATTTCTTGTAGAAACTGCCAGTACTTCTGCATGTGCATAAATTTTCCTTCTGTCCCACTGTTTACTATTTTGCATCAGTTCTATATGCCTGGTCATTATATGTAGCTAAGGTAACCGAAGCTGATACAACAGTCTCAAAACAAACAAAAAAACATTACAGAATGGGTGGAATTAATCTTTCAGACCCAAGAGATTCTGTTCATTGATGAGAGAGAACACCTGAAATAACTTGTCCCAATTTGATTTTAAAAAAAAAAAAACAACAAACACCCCCCCCCCCCCCAAAAAAAAAAAAACAACCCCAAAAAAAAACACAGGAGGGAGGGAAAAAGAAGAAATAGAGTAGCAACATTTTCTCTGAACAGTGGTGTGGAAATATTTTCCAAGAATTTCTGTCGCAGCCTCATTAGAATAGTTGTTAAATATTTTTAACTTCTGTCCTTTCCAATTTTTGATTGAAGTCTTCCTGTTGTGGAATACAATTAAAATTTTTAATGTAGTTGTCCCATCAAGGATTTTTTTCCTTGAATAACTGTGAATCTGTATAGACAAGAATGAACAAATTTTGAATAGTATATAGTGTCAAACTTGAATTATTTTTTTAATTTGAGAAGGGTTAGTTTACATTTTAATTACGAATTTTACTTTTCAGCTGCTGTGTTAGAATGTGTGAAATGTTGAAGCCATCCAGTTCTAGTGCCTAAATTGAAATAGACATTAAGGTCATTGCTGTGGAGTAGCGTGGTCCTAAATTTCAATACTGTGTTGCTGAGAAAATTCTCAAGAATTAGGTTTTGGGTTTTATTTATTGTTTAAATACTGTTTTGATAAACATGAAAACAGGGCACTATTTATGTAAGACCTAAACACAAGCTTAGTTTTAAAACCTCTCTTAGCTTTGTGTTAGTAATTAACAAGCTCTGTTTCCAGAGTTGTCCTGAACTAGACCTATGTATGGGCACGTATTTCCCAGGGTGGGTAGGACACACACAGGAAGGGCAGCCAGCTCTGCAGCATACTTATCCATCCCTCCCTCAGGAGCCCACCTGGTGGTCCCTCACCTGCAGTAAGATTTTAAAGTGAGCTTTTAGAGGGAATTGTGATTTCTGTTTTCAGCGTACTCCTGATTTTGCTACTGTTCTCTTCCTCTATTTTAAGAACGCGGACCAGAGATGATATTTTGTCTAGACGTGAAAGATCAAAAGACGTTAGCCCACCCAGTAGATGGTCCCCATCCAGAAGAAGGTCTCGGTCTCCCATTAGAAGGAGGTCTCGTTCACCCCTTCGACGTAGCCGATCTCCAAGAAGGCGGAGTAGGTCTCCTCGAAGGAGGTAAAGACACATTGCATTTCTTAATATATTTTGTAAAATATTACTAAAAGAATAAAGATTGCTATCTTATGTATAAAAAGACGATGCATTTTTTGTCCACATTTATATACGCTAGCATAGTTGAATTAATTTTGTCCTCAATGAATTCATTTGTTTTATTACTTGGAGTCATTATGTACCTTTATGTTTTATGAATAGATTTTTCTCCTTTTCTTCAAAAAAACCCAACCCAAACCAAAACCCCAAAAACCCAAACCCTTCTTATTGTTACCAGGGATAGAGGCCGAAGAAGTAGATCTCGCCTTCGAAGGAGGTCCAGGTCACGTGGTGGCCATAGACGTAGGAGCAGAAGCAAAGTTAAAGAAGACAAATTTAAAGGTAGTCTTTCTGAGGGTATGAAAGCTGAACAGGAGTCTTCATCAGATGAAAAGTAAGAATTAATTTCTAACTTGCGCTGATTATCTAAAAATACAGATCAACTGATATGGAGAATGAACTGACATTTATCTTCGTAGTGTAGTTTTTGGGTTGTCACCTAAAACCTTAATCATGTTTTAGTGCTTGTGATCTTGTCAAATTACTGTTGGGATGATCTGGAAAACTTTGGAGTATGCAAGAAATATCAAGACCTGTTGGCTAGTGGGCAGACCTGAGGGGATGATATGTTGCTCGGTTTCTAAATTCAACTTGATCAGTATCTTGTGAAAATATTTGGTCTGTTTCCTCAAGCTTGTTGCTTGAGGAAAAACTGTAACAGCTGAAAGGATTAATTGCTATCTGCAAATTGTTTTTATATTTGCTAAATATCTACTTAATCCAATTGCACAAGAGTATGCATTCTTAATCACATTATCAAGGAAGAATGATGCTGGAATGAAAATGAACAAGGCTTTTTTTGTTTTTTCTCTTTAAAAGCAGTTACTGTTAATTGTTTGCAGTTAAAAATGAAATACTCAAAATCCCAATGAGATACCAAAAGATAAATTTTCTCTGTAAGGGGATGTAAATACACACACTGGGATTTAATACACCTTTGCTTTCTGAGTCAGTTGAACAGCTATTGTTTAATATATCGTGTGCTTTCTACGCCAAAGAACTGCATTTGGTAAAATACAGTAGATAGTCTTATGTTTATGATGTTATATAAAAAGTAATAATATTTTCGTAGTCTTGAAGACTTTGATTTGGAAGAAGAGGATGAGGAAGCAGAGATAAGACAAAGAAGATTACAGCGGCAAGCAATTGTTCAGGTACACGGTTATATTATCATTATTTACAGAAACTAATTTTATGCTTTTATTGTAAAATGTTGTGATAAAGGAAGGCTCTTAGGCTATTATTGCATTATGATAGTAATTACTATTTCTGTATTTTTTCCAATTTATTGCAAATGTTAGTCTCAGTTAAACTTCACACTTCTATTGCAATGGCATTGGTTTTAAGACTGAAGCAACTCTTCTGTGAGTCATTTTTGTGCTGCGGTTAAATGTTCTCTGACAGTCCTATGACATGTTAAAAATGTTCTTCAGTTATCTTAATCTGTAGGTTTTCTTCATAGCTGTATCACTGATACCATAATGTCAATATAGCATTAAATTACATATCAATTAACCTAACTGGTCGGTTTGTTTCAAGTAGAAGTTGTCCTTGCCCATTTCCAAAACTTCATAAAGCCACTGACATGCGGTCCCTCTTCATGAAAGTAGATAATGTATTCAGTTATACGTGTGAGTTCCTATGAACTTCTTACTTGTGGTGAAAAGGTAACAGTAGTGACAGATTGTATGTGACTGAGACCCCTGCAAGGGAGCTGTGGCCAAAAGGAATGTAATTCTACAGCACAAGTCAGGTATCTTTTTTTAAAGTTGGGATTTGGCACATAGTTAGAACATAATAAGCAAAATGCAGCAGCATATTTACTTAATATTAAGTTATAAAAACACCGGTTACAATGTGCTGCTTATTTTAAGCAGCACTAAAAATACTGTTCATCGTTTGTCTTTTATGCAAAGCCTAGTGTAAAATCCTTCAGAACTATGCGTGAACAAAACCTTATAAAGTAAAGTATTTTTAAAGGCCAGTTACACCTATTGTTGGTCCATGCAGGAAGCAAATTCCAGACTTCATTCCCTAAATGGGAAACTTCTGTTTGTATTATTGAATAGTTTGACCTTGATAACTGAGTGGTATCAGCGTTTATTCATTTTGATTTTTAACTTTTGGGAGAGGAAGTGACGTTTTTATAATTTCATACTACTTGAGTTAAAAAAAAAAAATTGTAAAGGTGTTGTCTTGAACTTTTTTAATGCATCTGAAATTTTTCAACAAGAATGAATGAATAAACAAGATTTCCAATTCAGATAAAAAACCTGAATCTAAAAACTACTTTTCTGTACCATAACACTAATAAAAATGGAAAAGATTCTAGGATGTAAGACATAAGATCATTAATCTTTCCTGAAACACTTTATTTCAGTACTTGTGTCATGGGCAACAAAATAGTTAATCTTCAATAGAAATTGTTTTTTACAGAAATGTAAAAGCCTAAAGGACACACATGAATTTCTCAGTCATCTTTTATGGTCTGGGCTGTGGTGCATTGTAGCAAAATGAGTTTTCAAAAGCTGTATCCCATTCGGCAAACAGTCTGTTGCCATTAGAGATTTAGGTGATTATGAAAGCAAAGATAAAGGTTTAGCACAAACCATTGAAAGAGTGAGTATAAAAATATTTAAATTGTGATAAGCTGTGATGGTGAGATTAATAATTAAATTTCTTTTTAGAAATACAAAGGCCAGACAGAAGACAGTAATATATCTGTACCGTCTGAACCAAGCAGTCCTCAAAGTAGCACGCGTAGTCGCTCAAATTCACCAGACGACATCCTAGAAAGAGTGGCTGCTGATGTTAAGGAATACGAACGTGAAAATGTGGACACATTTGAGGCATCAGTAAAAGCCAAGCACAACCTCATGACAGTTGAACAGAACAATGGTAAGAATCTGAAATCTCACTGTATAGTGCAATTTATGAAAGCTCAACTCTTAAGCAGAGCACATCAGAAGAGACATTTTGGTTAGTTTCCTTATATACTTCCCAGACTTGGAAGTAGATTGAGTTTTTGGACAGAATTTGAGAATGTTTCCACAAATACTATGGTACTTACAACATTAAAATAAAGCTTGCTCCTTGAAGAGGATGATATGAATGGAACATTCTGTCTATATTTCTAAAAACTCTTAGCACAATTCATGCTATGAATTTGGAAGAGCAAATAACAATGTCTGTCTTTATAGTTAAGAATCACCCTTTTTAACTTCCAGATTTTTCTTTTCACTTGTGCATGTTGGTTTTTTAGAAGCTTAATATAGTCCTAGTCTTTATTTTGGGGTGGGTTGGAAACCATGGCCCTTTTGTCCCTTTTTTTTTTGGTCAAAGCCACTGCGATAGAAGCGCATAGGTGGGTCTGTAGTAATTTAGAATGACTAAGGCTTTTGAGAGTCATTGCTAGTAAGTCCATTTTGGTGGCATAACTTCTTGCTGAAGAAATGGCTATTTCCTCCTCTTCCTCCCTGCACGTAATCTGTTGTGCAACAATATTGCAATACTGAGGTGAAACACATCTTGATATAAAACCTGCCTTGTGCCTGCTGTGGCAAAAGGAACATAGAGCATCTCCCAGTGCACCCCATAATATTGAAAATCTGCCTTTTTTGTGTGTGTGTGTGTTTTGAAAGTGGATTACTGTACATCTTCCAGGTAGTCAAAAGGTGTGACTAGTTGCTGTGTGGACATACTTGAGATAGTCTTAACTACTTCAGTTTCTCTTTGCAGTTTAATTGCAACAGCACACTGTTTAACAAGGGCTGTGAAACCTGCCCAACCCCTCAGGAAATGGTTGGACAGTTAGCTTATATTTCATGTCATGCGCTAGATGTATCCTTGGGGGCTGAATATGCTATGTTCTAGTGGATGCTTCTCTTTGAGGCAATAAAGCTGCCTCTCTTTGGGATTGGTGTACTGATCTGTAGTTTTCCTGGTGTTCCCTTGAGCAGTATGTTTTCAGATTGTTCTCCTGCAATGTATGTGGAAAGAACTATCTTATGCACTTTTCCTTTATTTGCATACCACAAGTTTAGACTTAGTTTTCTTGTGTGTAACAGACAACATCTTTTTCCTTTTTTGTCAGAGGCATGTACTGCTTTCTAATTTTGTCCACTAAAGTATATGAATAACTACATAGACATTTTTAACATACGAAAAAGGTTTGCTTTTAAAAACAGATCAGTTACTCTCAAATCTGAGAATTTTCATATATTGGTAGGATTCTGGGTTAGAAGTGGCTATAACTACAGATGGAAGCAGTGGAAAATCTTTTTTTAAAGAGCCATTTTTTTATTTGAATCCTGACCTCATATAGAGGCAGGATCGTAAGTTGCTAAGGAACTTGTTAATAACTCATTGTAGCCCAGTGCAAGTGTGAGTAATAGGAACTAAAAAGAAAATTTGAGGAAGTTGCTGGAAGGGTCTATATCTTGAAACAACGGTGTAACCTGTCTCCCCATAGTGTCAGGTGACAGGTCTATACCTTGAAGCAATGTCGGCATGATGGATGAGAGTTTTTGATGCTGTCAGATTTCAGTCTAGTTATTTTGAATGAAAGTGGTTGGCTTTGTGCATCGTGAGACCTGAAGCATCTGAGGTTAACCGTTTGTTTTTCTCCATCGCTTAATACCCTAAAGGGAGTGTCTGTGATTTACTGTGGTCGTGAAGGGATGCTACCACGATGTGTGTTATGAAATAGTTTGAAGTTTACTTGCTTTCACTAATGTGTACTTAATTTATATTTCTTTGCTTTTATCTTATCAACCAAGTAAAATGTCTTTGGGACTTTAAAGATGATTAAAAGGTGAGAAAGGGATAATCTTACCCACATTAAAAATGCTTCTCTTAAACATAATAGTTAACATTGTCTTTGACTGAAAGCTACACGAGGTCCTTTTTGACAGGGTTGAAGAAAACATTCTCCAAAGAAACAACTTCTAGGCTTTACAGCTTTGGTTTTTAGTAAAATACCTTGTGATTAGCAGAAAAGCCTGAACTCATATATTGAAAACATGTCTGAATTTTTTTAATATATGCACACAGTCATTTTATATTTCTTTTTATACTTTTATATATATATATAGTCATTATCTGTAGGGATCATGTAAGTATGTACTTTTTGCTTTCTGCTGTGTGAATTATTTGAAAGCTATTATACTTAATTTTTCAAGGAAGTGTAAATTTTTGAGTGCTTTGAAGAACTTACCCAATCTGAGTTTTGTATTTCTAGAATGTAAAATGGTATTTGCTAGAAACACTAGTAGAGCTACCTGTTTGCCAACATACTGATCTTAGATTATATTGTAAAGATACCAAGTCACGAATTTTCTGGTAACAGAGTTATTAGCTTGTCGTGTTTTTCATGTTGAGTAATCTAAATTTCATTTTAAGGTTCAGCTCAGAAGAAACTGCTAGCTCCTGATATGTTCACAGAATCAGATGATATGTTCGCTGCATACTTTGATGTAGGTAATTCTTGGAGATGAAATGTATGATTTTTTTTTTGCTTGATTTTTGTAGAGAGTTACTGTCACTTGAGGTTTGTGGGAACTTTGATTTGTAAAAGCATGTGTATCTGAGTGGATACTATGTTCTGAATCTTTTGATCAGCCAAGGCAGACAAAGTAGTTCTTAATTAATATTTCAGTGAAAGAAAACCTGCTGAAATTAGTGGGAGTTTTACCAGAGTAAGCAATTAGGGAATTCACCTGTTGTTTAAATAGGACCTATAGTGGCACGTAGTAACAAACTTAAAATACGTTACGCTTTATGTTAATGTTACTATGCTGCACTCTTCTAAATACGTGCTTTTTTTCACAGGTTCATGTATAGTTAATTAAAAAGCGTCTGTGTAAGATATTTTAATTTGTTAATGATGCTGTGTTCGAGTAATGTGGTGGTTTGTTTGGTGGGGTTTGGTTTGTTGTTTTTTTTTTTTTTTGGATAAAGAGATGCATTTCCTGTTTTTACTTTGCACTATGCCAGCAGCTTTTCTCTAAAGTGGCCTGCAAATCTTGGCAGTCTGGTGACTAGTTTTGAGACTTTACTTGCTGTTTTCTATAAATCTACTTCATTCTTGCTGGTGCGCAACACTGAGAAATAAGTCAAGACAACAACTTTCTTCTTAACTTAGAAATTTTCCAGTTAATTTTGGTTTATGGTAGACATAACCTATTAGTTATGACAGAAGCATTGGTGACAAAAGGCTGGCATGGTGTCACTCTAGTAACACAGGCAATAATAATAAAAGAAAAATCAAAACCTCTTTGACCTGGAAGAAGATAAATACTTGAAGGATAGTGGTGGGGGGATGCTTTTAAAAATTTGAAAGTTACCAGTAGGGATTTAAATGTCTTGTAAGTGAGCAGTTCCCCCTTGCAGAAACTGTTGTTCAATTGAAGATACTCTTTACTACTCATAGATTTGAATTTGTGATAATAATTGCCAAATCTGTTAAGAGATGTCAACAGCAACTGTAGTAATTTTATGATATAAGTAAATGTAAGTATAATGGTATGAAATCTGTGAAGTGGCATTGAATGAACAGAAATTCAAGGCTTAAACAGTTACATTTTCCCTCCAAATTGCTAAACTTTATTACTACAAACAAACTGTAAGTAAAAAGTCTTATTCAGATGGTCCAAAGTCTGCATTGTAACAGTGACTTGTAGAAATTTCTTGTGGGTATTAATTGAAACTTTGCCTATTTATGTTTAATAATAGTTCTATTGGTTGTTCCCATCCTCTTTTCTTGCATCAGTCTTTAGATACTGGTATGTAAATAGCATTTTGTGTTCACTAGTTTCTCTCTCCTACAAGATAAGCGTGTTTGTACTGTGGAGAGGAACAGTGTTTCAGTAGGAAAAAAGGGCTTTTGGTACGTAAACATCAAGGAAAAACATAGAGCGCACAAGCAAAGCTGTTACTTTTCTTTTTATTTCAGAGTGCTCGTCTAAGGGCTGCTGGGTTTGGAAAAGACTTCAAAGAAAACCCCAATCTCAGGGATAACTGGACTGATGCAGAAGGCTATTACCGTAAGTTGTATTTGTTCGTTTGCAAGGACAGCTAGAATGAGGGTGCTGAATGGTTTTCCATGTCCTCATGTAAAAAGTCCTGAAACGTTACTCCAGTGTAAATGTACCACAGTGCCCTCACCGCGTGTGTCATGTAAAAGACGGAATGAGCATGCAGGTTTTAACCTCAGTTATGAAAAGACTCCAGACTTACAGAATCACAGTTTGTTCCCCATATTTCCACAAAGCTAGGTGATATAAAACATTGTACGCTATGAAATTAAGTGATTGTACCATTTATCCTGTTTTTCTGAATTATACAGAATGGTTTATTTTTCATAAAAAGTTTCATTATGCATGTCACTCATAACTCTTTAAATTGCTTGATTTTATCCTTCAGGTGTTAATATAGGTGAAGTTCTAGATAAACGTTACAATGTCTATGGTTACACTGGTCAGGGAGTCTTCAGTAACGTAGTGCGAGCCAGGGACATGGCAAGAGCAAACCAAGAAGTAGCGGTTAAAATCATCAGGAACAATGAACTTATGTAAGTAATGCTTTTGTTTAATAATAATCAAGCATATGTAACAGTTGGAAGTTTTTCATGATGTGATTTGAATCTCCCTTTGTTTCAAGTGAAGTAACAGATTACAGCTGTGGTTCCTGCCTTTTCTGCTAATATGAACCAGATAATGGGAAGCGCTTGAGGACTATGTATCCACACTTCTTTACAGCTATCACAGGAGAAGGGTACTTGCATTTTCATCAGGCACTTTCTCACTTGCAAAACTGCAGGGAACAGTGGTAGCAAGAAACGAGGTTACAGTTGATTATGAGGCCTGCCCAGCCCTAAAAATTTTTGAGATGGGAGTCGTGGACTGTAAAAATTCTGTTTTGATGGACCAAATCATTTTGGCAGGCTATGGGTTGGATGCTAATAGGTCATCTGCAACTTATAAAAAGATCTCCATACTTTAATTATTTTTGTATGTTCTCTATGTGTTTGCATGTATATAAGAGATATAAAAAGGGAGGGGACTCTCCCTGTTGAAATAAAAAAAATTTTGAGGTCTTTCAGAATGAGTGAACATTAACAAGTATGATCTATTAAACTACCATATGTGAGGACTTGTCTATAATATTCATTTTCAGTATCTGCTGCAGTATTTCTACAGTCATGTGTTATGTCCTCTTCCATTAAAGACAACTTAAATGAAAATCTTTTTACCTTGGAAGTTTTAAAAGTTGTCTTGCTGTGTGTATAACTGGGTTATTTTGAGTTATATGAATAGGTATCTAGAAAAGTTTTAAAAAAAAAAAGTTTAACAAAAAAGCTGTTTCAGTTTGCTATATCATATAGATAATCAGTTTGGGTGTGTACTTGACTCTAGTCAGTTTAGCTTAAAACTTTTTAATAATGTATGTGGTTAAGTACTTATTTTAAAAAAGTAAACTTCTCAAGTGAGTGTTGTTTGAAACTGAAGTGTCATATTACAGGAGGAATCTGATTTTAGCTTTACATGCAACCAGGAGGGAGGAGGAAAGAATAAGTAGGTTACAAAGGCACAGTGAAGATCAAAGAATTAAATAAACTTACCCAATGTGTAGACACTGACAGCAAACCACTGTTGTGATTTTTTTTAAGCTGTGGCACATTAAGTAATGACAAGACACTTCTCATTTCCTGATAATTATAACCGCGTAAGTGAATGTCTAGATTTTAAAAAAAGTATTAGCATTTCACTGATTTTGTTTTCTAAGCATATTTCTTTGTTTTCAGGCAAAAAACTGGCCTGAAAGAACTGGAATTTTTGAAGAAGCTCAATGATGCAGATCCTGATGACAAGTTTCATTGTCTACGGTTGTTCAGGCATTTCTACCACAAACAACATCTCTGTCTGGTATTCGAGCCACTCAGGTAAGATGATAAATGTTAGGGATTCTCTGTAAAAAGTAAAGTACTATTGAGTGATCTTTACCTTTCTGGTTTTGGCTATTGTTTTGATACTTTGTTCTATAGCCAAGATTCAAGAATGCAAGGAACTTTAAAAAAAAAAAAAAAAAAAAAAAAAAAATCTGGAGGCACACATCCACAGACTGCTGAACTATTTCTGATTTACTTAAAGCATCATTGTGAACTTTTTGCCTGGACAATATTTGAAACAAAATAATGTGTTATTAAAGATGTTTCATCTCACCAGTGCTGCTCTTAATGATTTATTTTGTGTGTGTGTCACAATATTTTTATCAGTTTTCGTAATTCTTTATTTTAAGGCTTTGGATTAAGAATGCGTTCCCAGAGGGGTTCAGCAAATGCTGTATATTCTATGAAGAGTACATACATAACAACAGTCTAAGGAAGCAAATTGTTACGGTGCTTTCTTTGCATGCTCGCTTTTTCTTTAAATAATTAGGCTCTTTTGACAGGTTAGTTGTAGACACTATTTTATGATAGATCTGGATATATTAATTGCCTTTTTTTTTTCCTGCTTAGAGACATCAGTTGTGTGTATCCTAAGTTTTCTGTGTATGTCATATTTTAATTTTTGCCATATTTGAGCTGAAGGTATATGCTGAAGCAATGCACATTTTATGAAATTACTATTATATTTTCATTTATAAGCCATACAACAAATTATTTTCTTGTGCTGCACTATCTTTTTATAACACACTTGTACATTATTTATATGCAATGATGCTTTTGTCCTGGAATTGTGGTATTTTTTTATCTGCTGTTTAAGTCATCAAAAAATCACCTCCCCAACTTGTATCTTTTGCATACTTCCTTTTTTATTTATTTCTTCAGAAAATGAGTACAAAGGCTGTTGAATGTGAACAGTGAAATGCTGTTCATGTGCAAATAAATCCTTCCGTGTTAATCTTGATTAAAAATGTGTTCTGAACTAAGTAAGTCCAGTCTAGTAAGTAATTACACAGTATAGGATAGATCTGATTGACCAGCATTTTTTTCATTGCTGTAGCTAAGAGAGTGGTATGTATGTTAAGTTGAATGCTGCTTTTCTCCAAAAATGTTTAAAGCTGACTGATTTCTTCAAGCTTGTCTTACAGTTTAGGAGGCCACTATATTTTTCTTTGTTAAGCTCTTTTCTATTCTTTCTCTCTCCCTTTCTTTCTCGAAATAGTATGAATTTACGAGAGGTGTTGAAAAAGTATGGGAAAGATGTTGGACTCCATATTAAAGCTGTGCGTTCCTACAGCCAGCAGTTGTTCCTGGCTTTAAAACTTCTTAAAAGATGCAATATCCTACATGCAGATATTAAACCAGATAATATTTTGGTAAGTAATAAATAATTGAAACTTATTTTGCACAGTTTATAGTGTAAAATTAATATTTGAAATGAATATCATTCTGTTAATTTAGGTGAAGTCAAAATTTACTTTAACTGAAAATGTTAAGCGTTCATGTTTTGATATAAAATGCTACTGTGGTATAAATAGTAAGTATGAAATACAATACAGCATCTAAATAAAATCTTTTATTTAGTACAATCTTGCTCAGACAAACCTGCATCCACTTGTATCGTTTTAGAAAGCAGATCTTCCAAAGAAAGACGGTATCCTTTCTAAGGAGAAATCTTGGGAGTTTTTCCATCAGTAGTTGAAAAATGTTCTTGCTTTCTGCAAAATAGAAGTAGGTTGTTTGAGTCTGGATGGAGATTTTGTTTATGTGAATGAGATAATGGTGAAAAGTCCTTAATGCCTTTTTTTGTTGTTGTTCTGTTTCCATTAAACATTCTGGTTAGCAGAGAGGGAGAGCTACATCAGAGGAATCAAGCATGTTCCCTTTGGTTTTCTTGGTGGTCGTCCCTGTGACAAACTCAGATTTTTATTTTATTTAAAATGTTCTCTTCTTGCCATCTTCTTGCCATCTTGCCACAGCAGTAAAATTTACTATGAAAGCATGAGATACGTGAATAATATGCTGGTTTATGAGTGGTACTCTGAATACTAGAGTTGGAAGTCTAAACTGATACAATTTCAGTATCTGGAATGAAATCCAGGTCCACGAAGGATATTTTGGTAAGGGAAAAGTACATGAAACTGACCTTTTTTGTATTTTGTAGGATCTGAAGACATTAACTGTCACTTTAAATTCAAGAAGGTTTTATAGTTTCCTTAGAATACAGAGAGGAAGGATTGAAATATGGGAAGAACTTCTAATTTAAAGGCTGAATGTTTTTCTTATCTCTGACTTAAATGTATTGTTACTTTCACAGTGCTATTGGTAATTCTGTCTACAGATAGTGCTAATGGCTATTTATGTTTAACTTTCAGGTGAATGAGTCTAAAACAATATTAAAGCTTTGCGATTTTGGATCAGCTTCACATGTTGCAGATAATGACATCACACCGTATCTAGTTAGTAGATTTTATCGAGCTCCAGAAATCAGTAAGTACATTTGGATTGGCTACATGTGTCTTAAGCAGTAGCAGAATATACCGGTACTAGCAAATGAGAATTTGACTTGAATTTACTCTCTGTTTGGTCTTAGCAAAACATCACTCTGGAAATATGATGGCAGTCAAAAATTCAGACTTTGAAAGCATGCTTGTGTGGCTCTTCATGTATGTTGGTGTCAGCTCAGTAAGGACAGGGAGAAGTCATTCTGATTGGTTATAGTTATGTTTTAATTTAGAGGTATTGTTCTGACTTCTTGTTTTTTACTAACTTAATTCATGCTGATTGGTTTGGGTGTTAGGTAAAAGCCTCCCTTTCTAAAATAGGGATACTGTAAAAGTTAAAAGGCTTGCATCCTTCTTTGTCCTTACGGTGACTTCGTATTCCTAAGAGGAGGAGCACCGATGTAGTTTACAAATCAGAATTTTTTCATCTGTCTGGTCTTGTGATATTACGTTGTTTAAGGCTGCCTTTATGGAATTAACTGGAGTCGCTCTGTTTCAGTTATAGGAAAAATCTATGACTATGGTATAGATATGTGGTCTGTAGGCTGCACATTATATGAACTTTATACAGGAAAAATACTCTTTCCTGGCAAAACCAATAACCATATGTTGAAACTAGCCATGGATCTCAAAGGAAAGATGCCAAACAAGGTACGAAAAAAAAGTATATGATTTTTAATTAATATCTGAAACTGCTGTAATGAACAGTAGAACATACTTTCTTTTTTCTCCCTGAATTCTGTTTCTTAACATATACATCTTCTCTTAACAGCAAGTAAATATCAGACATCGCTCTGACTGTATAATTTATATTGATTTAAAATCTTATGAAGTGAAAGCATACAGCTTCTTTTTCATAGACTAAGTATAAAGTGAAAGCAGAAACCTTCTAAGCACTGAGCTGAAAAAAAATACGTAAGTCCATGGAAGATACTGTGTCCTTTTTTCAACTGGTTTGAACTGTATTTTTTTATTCAATCTAGACATTTCTTACTGTCCTTTTGATATATTTTTCATTACTATTAAATTACTCACGTTGCAATAAGTTAGTAGACATTGATGCTAATTGTGGAATTTGTGAGACACAGAGAACTTGCCTGAAACTCTTGCCTCTCCCTCGTTTTCCAGATGATTCGAAAAGGTGTGTTCAAAGATCAGCACTTTGATCAAAATCTCAACTTTATGTATATAGAAGTAGATAAAGTGACAGAAAGGGTAAGTCCTTAATGTGTCGACTAACCTATTACTTTTTTCCAAGCTTTCCTATTATTATGATCTTTCAAATGTATCTTGACATCTTAATGAAAAATAAAATTTTGTAAACTATTAGAATGTCCTTTTGCAGCAGTATGAACAGGTTACATAGTTATAACAGATTTTTTCCTATGATTTAGGAACACGTTTAAGAGAAATAAGAAGTTTAATTTTGGCAGGTATACAGGGTATCTCCACATAATCTATCCCTAAATTACTAATAAAAGAAATTCTGCCTTCGTTTTAGAGAAGGATGTCCAACTTCAGTATGATGTGCTTATGTTTAGGAGTGTTGATGTGCTTATGTTTCGGTATCATTTTAACTTAGTGTATTTATCAAGAATCACAGAATTAGTGGCCAGATATGGGAACTCTCCACGTGGAATTTTGATGTTCTCAGTTAACTGGGATGTTAGGTTCATGTATGCACCTGCTGGTGCGAAAGGCGAAAGATGCATCCTGGCCTACCCCTGGCAGCGTTATTTCCACTCTTCCTCTGCGCGCTTGAGGATTTATGAGGCCATATGATGACGAAGGGCATTGCTGACCAGATACGAGAGAAGTTGCTGCTGAAGCTCTGTAAAAGGGATAGGGGTTTTGTGCATTACTTCCGTTCTACAAGGTTGCCATTTTTGTATTTGTAGGAGAAAGTCACTGTTATGAGCACCATTAATCCAACCAAGGACCTGTTAGCAGACTTGATTGGGTGCCAACGACTCCCTGAAGACCAGCGTAAAAAAGTACACCAGCTAAAGGACTTGTTGGACCAGATTCTAATGTTAGACCCAGCTAAACGGATTAGCATCAACCAGGCTCTGCAGCACGCCTTCATCCAGGAAAAAATTTAAACCAGATGAAGAAGTTCAAAGGGTTTGAGTAATTAAGATACAAAGACTGAAGAAATTTCACAGCAGTTATTAATGTATATAAACATAAATATTTCCCCTGCAAAGTTGAGGAAGAAATGATACATTTGAATTAACATCAAGGCTGATATTTCTTTTAGAAATGTTAGAGTAATTCTGTTTTGTGTCTTATGTGAAAATTTTCACTGTAGAACTGTTTTAATTGCCAAGACTGCACAGAAGTACAATGCTAATGTATATGGTTGCAGTTCGTATATATTATAAAAAGAAAAAAGCATCTGTTATAAAAAAAAAAAAGAAAGAAAAAAAAAAGAGCAGTAATACTGGGTGGTTGATTTGTTTTTAGCAGACTTGGCTTCATTTTTGTCTTTAAAAAATGGCCAGCATAAATGCTGTTTATATTCACATTTTCCTAGGTGTGTGTGTGCAGGCCACAGCAGCATGCCCTTGGTGTAGTCAGTGCCGAAGGGGGTCTGTTCCTTCTTGAGCCTGCCCGCAGGGATGGTCTCCTCTTTTAAAGCAGGTTGTGTACAACTTTCAGTACACTGAAGGTAAGCTAACCCATCAACATCACCGGTGTTTAAGCTGTTATTTTACTGGAACAACTGACAAATGAGAGACAATAGCATTGTGGCAGAATTCCCTGCATGTTTGATAAATGATCTTGTTTTATTTTCTGGCATTGCAACCGTGGCATAGTTACAGCTTCTGTTCTGTTCATCACATTTAAAACTTTGAGAGTGCGCACTTGATGGATAGAGCGCCTTCAGTGTACTGTTTCTTATTACTTTAATTTTTTTAATCAACTTGCTATAGACTTTGTATACATTTTGTTAAATACAATTCACTATGACATAGAACCAATACTTACAGAAGAGTTTTCATTTAGTAATTACATATGTTGGGATCTCATTCGAAAGACCTTATATCTAAAGGATAGATAGACAACATAATGAAATTTTTAACTATTTGTATGTCATTTTGAAAGTGTACTGCTTTATGCTAAAAGTGTTTCATTTGTTCATTGTTTTCATTATTTGTGATCATGTTGTCTTTCAATACAGGCATAAACCTTCCACTCTTGAACAAAGCAGCTGCTTTTTAAAAGCGGTAATTGCTTCTTTACCTTTTATTTCTTTTGTAAATGAAGCTTTTCTTTAAGAAATGTGACTTTAAAGTGTTGTCTCTTGCATAAAACAGTTGACACTTACTTATTGTAAAGTGAAGATTGTTCTGCTGCATGTAAAGTGGACCATGCAGATTTCTGTATGTTTTCAGTATGCATCATTAGATAATAAAGTCTTTTGTGAACAAGGCATTTGTAGCCATTTTTAAAAGAATCTGTCTTCAGTGATGGTAAATCAGGTAATTCTTAAGAACCACCCCTGCATTTCCTATTAATCATTTAATTAAAGGGATTATTAAACGTTATGATCTTTGGGAGAGCTATAGGCTATGTTAATTAGATATATAATTATCACTGCTTAAACAAAAACAAAGCAAAAAACCCTACAGATAATGTCTGTCTGCTTTCATTGTAATGAAATTATTCCTGTAGGACATGGGATTAAATTCAGGATTTAACTAATGTTTGTGCTGTTTTTCTCACTTTTCCTTTTGATGGTGCTGAAAGAGAAAAAGGAAAGCGAGTCACAGGCCACTCAACGCCTACTCCATGGGTCTGATTTGCTGAGACACCAACTTCACCTTCCTAACAAGGTTATTTCTGACAGCATGTGTAGATAAACATTTAGCAACAAGTTAAAACAGCTTGAAACATTTGAGTTGGTTATACAGCGTGAGGAAACCAGAATCAAACTTTTCAGGTCCATACTGCTGTTTTAGTGTTCTCTCTGACACTATTAAGAAGTTCATCTTTTCATTTTTAGTAATATATGCTGAAAAGCTGTGAAAACCCCACTGGTTTCACATACTTTATAATACTTCTTTGAACTAAGAAGGGTTTTTGTATCCATCTAGGTACATAATGGCAACAATCATGCACTCTTAGTGCACTCAAGAATGGAAAAATGACACAAAGCAGTCATTCTGCTGGTGGGGAATACCCCACCGAGGAGATGTAATGAACTAACTACGAAAACAAGCAGGAGATGGGTGGTTTTGTATGCCTATTTGGAACCTTCAACCTGTCTCTTCTCAATTTATATCGTAAAATTCTTAATAAAAAATAATCTCTCCTTATTTTCACATATTAAGGTATCTTGTCCATACAGGAAATTAAAAAAAATAAGCTTTCACGTTTAATGAAGTACTAGTTGCTTGCTAGTTAAGTACAGAAAGTAATTTGCACTTTTACAATATAGGCAGCACTCTGAGGGCAATTTTACACAGATGTAGTAATAGCTTATTCTTTCTGTTGCTTTGTACTTTATTCTTAAAATGGTAATATAAAACAATGAAATGAGTTGGTGATACAGAAACAAAGCAGTAGAAAAGATGCCCCTTAATGCCTACAGAACTGTTTTAAGCTATTCTGGAGAAGCATAAAGTTGCTCGTTTACTTGTTCTTTGTGTTGTAGGTGCAGCTCAAAAGAAGATGATGGCTACCAGAAGACTTGAACAAAGGTTTCTGTCCTATAAAAGATATGAAAAATACTCTTCGTGTAGTTCTGTCTTAATCTTTTGGTTTCCAGCATTCCAATTTAGAATTGATTAACACTGCTGCAGTACTGATAATTCCTGAAACATACTTACTGTATTAGAATTTGTTACATAATGTGTTTGTTTCACTTCTGGTTGAAGAGATTTTTTTATTGTGATTAAATGTAGGTAAATAAGCATTACTGTTCAAATGCAGCTTTCTTACAATGATAGAATGATCAGTACGAAACCTATGAAATTTAGGAAAAAATCTGCCATTATATTTGGTTAAAATACATGTGTTTTAACTAGTAAATATTTAAGCAGATGATCCACTTTTTTCTTTAACTTCCGCAGGTTCATTATTTATTTTAATTCTGTCAGACTTTATTGTTGATACAGAGACTAGCTGATGGGTTATTCCAAACAAGTCAATGCCAGTCCTCCATTCAGTATCAGCTTCAGCTGATACTTTTTGTTGGTAACAATAGAAAATCTTTAATTCTGGCTTCAAAAGCCTCTGGAATTGAGGACTTTTTGACAGTTAGGGAGCCTTTCCTGTTCTAGGCAATACCTGCCCCAGTAGCCTGTGGTCCCTGAGGAGAGGAGAGTAGCTGCTAGTGGCACTGCAGTCAGCTGAATTCCAGTGGTTCAGCGTGGTGCAAACAGAACAGCTGTGCCACAGAGTTTTCGTGTTGAACTATTTCTCAGCTGATCTAAGAGGAAGGATAATTTATCTTTTCCTCCTGTACATGAAGATGTAATTTGTGTTTTCACCTGAGGTCCTACATATAGAAAGTTTGGTTAAATCTGCTGTGCTAATTTCTGTTTCCTTCTCCCTCATGGTGACAAGGAGCTTCACGTTTAACATACTTGTTTTTTCTGAATGCTTGGCAAACTAAGATACCAGCCCTATGCAGTTAGAATGTGTTTATTACCTTGGTGTATACTACTATAATTTAAAAATTAAAAACTGTTTAAGAGTTTTTGATAGAATATAGTGATTCTTTTAAAACCGTTTTAATGATACTTTATCTCCATACATAGGGTAAGTGGCATTAAACCTCTGAAGAACCTCTATGTGTATATTGACCCGTACACAGAAGGCAGACCAGTCTGTGATACTACTGGAGATCTTCTGCAGTATGTGTAAAATTGTAACTCGGGTGGAGGATGCTGGCAAGTGGCAATTGCTTGACATTAATAAAGTATGCTTAAAACTTACTTGCATCCTGTCTTCTGTTGTGTTTGCAGATGTCATACTGCAAAGCTGCTAAATATATGAGCAATTTTTAAATACACTAGAAGTATAGTTCTTTGAATGGGGTTGTCTGCTTAGGTATCAAAGAATCTGTGAAAAAGTCTTCCTGAATATGTGTGAAATGGAGCTGTTGTCTTTTGCTAAGTTGCCTCTCTCCTGGTTTTGGAAGCCCTGTCAGCGCCAAAGAATTCATGTGGCTTTCACTTTGATTTTCCCCAATCTTTTATAGGGAGGTACTAGCCTGTGTGAGCTAGGCGATGAAAGAATTACAGCGTATTACAGTGAAAGGGAGCCAGATATTTATAGGTTAATCTTTATAAGAAAAATTGGGGCTAGTCAAACGGCAGAAGCAGCATGAAGTGGGAGGGAGTGTGTATTTTCATTTCTTAACTTGTAAATTATGTATCAAATTATTAATCTAAGTGTATTCATTATACTCATTATGTGGGTACAGAAGCGAAACCACGAAACGTCTCAGACTTTCATGTTTTAGTTTTGGTTATCTAAATACTTAAATAACTAAAACTTAATTTAAACTTCTGACAAATTATTACTTTCTCTAAATGAAAAGCTTAGCCGTTCCTTCCATGATACACCTTTTGAACGCTTCATTGTCTCAGTTATTTCCTTATAAACACTGATTTTGATGGTTGTGGCCCAGATCTTTCTGTAAAGTAGGTATGAGCTAATTATTCATAAAATAGTGAAAACACATGAAGAATATTTACAAAGATTCAGTGTTCAGTTTAAGTTAATGAGACATAATGTAAAGCTACTTCCAGGCAGGTAGAAATAAATAGGTCATAACCTGGAAAGTAGATACTGATACAGTCACCACCTACTTTATAACTGTTCATGGTTCAGTCTCAAAAGTGTTACTTTTCAAGTGACGGTGCAACAAATGGGGCTTTGTGTTCCTGTAAAAAGAAACCAGGAGGCGGTAACTGAGGACAACTACCGCACACACTATTAAAAGAATAGGACTGATAGTTGCTACCAAGAAGAATAAGCAAAGAAAGTCCGTATGGCTTTAAAAAGAAACACGGAGTTGATAAAGGAGGTTGTTGGGCACAAGAAGGTATCTGCAGTCATGCCGGAGTGAAGGAAACTTTTGACTCTTGACTCTTCTGCCCTGTCACCAGCTGCACGTGCAAGGTGCCTGGTGTTTCTGGGGGTCCGCTTTCTCTCCAAGGGCTCCCACTAAGAGCAAGGACAGAATGCCAGCACCTGCCAGGAGCCTGTGGTACCCCCGTAGCAAGCCGCCTCTCTGCATTCACAAGGGGCAAACCCGTCCTCTTCAGAAAAGAAAGCACTCTGATTTCCAGTAACATGTCAAAACCCCTAATCCTGTATTGTTACAGAAAACGGATCTTTTCATATATTGTTAGTTAAACTGTCTCTGACATGCTCCACAAGCCTTTGAAAGCCTGTTTAGACCTGCAGCTACAATAGATCTGTCCCTTTGGATAGGTAGATTTATCATAGAATCTGGTATGTTATCGGGCAGAAGTACAATTTCTTAGAGGATGCAGGTGAATTTCTGCATTGATGGAAAGACTGGCAACCACCTTAAGTCATCCTCTGTCCAAGCAGAATAAATGGTAATAGTCTGGTTTTGACATCCTGCATATCCACTTTTCTAACAGTTCCATAGCTGCTCTTAACTCTGCCACTCGCAAAACTCCCTGGCTAAATGTGGTGCGCAAATGCAGCCACTTCATTCCTTGCATCCTGACTGGAGTGTAAGGGTCTAAAAATGGATTGGTGTGGCTGCTTCTGCAGGTAACAACAGAAGGAAAATGCTCTGAGAGGAAAGCAGCCTGTCTTGGAGGCTGCTGGAAATTACGGTGATGGAATGGGAGGCCAGCAGCATGTGTTGAGCAGGTTACTCAGAAAGGCTGTGAAATTTCCATCCTTCGAGGCAGTCAGCATTGAACAAGATGTGATGCCAAGCAAACTAATCTACTTCCGCAGCTGGCCCTGCTTTGAGCATGAGGCAAGACCAGATGACCTACAGAATATAGATTGGAGAGGACTATGATTTGGGGTTTTTTTTCTGTCATTTGTAAAGCTTCATTTATTAGCAGCATTGATTTTTATGCCAAGTTCCTTGCAATGAATGAGGTTTTGGTTCTAAAGTGATACAAATGTCTTATCCTTTCAGAAGTCCCATACCTCACTGTTACCATAATTCTCACCCAATGTATAAAAACCTCAGTTAGAATAAATGGGAGAATAGTCTTCCTGCAATTTATTGAATTCAAGCTGAACTCTAGCAAAGAGTAAGAATGGCACTGAACACATTACAAGCAGCAGCAGCAGAACTAATAGTCATGATTTTTGACAAAAACCAGTTTCTTCTGCAAATATTCTTGACAGTGGCTTTGAGCTGTCACACTCACCAATCTGCGAATTTATCTATATTCTTTCTGCTCCTAAACCCTGTTCTCAAATAAGGAAGCTGAACTTCACATGTTACCTATAACAGGAGCTTTACCTTATCTAAATACACCTAGAACTCAGACATTCCACAAATCTATCTCCTATGTAAAAATAAAGCTCATCCTAAAAACATTATCCAGATGAGATACTCAGTATAGAACAGCCCTACATTTGGGCTGCGGCCTTTCCATGGGAAAGAACAAAGTTGTGCTCAACTAAAGCCAAGCTGACCTTCATACCATGCTTACTTACTTGTGTATCTACTAGACAGCTGGAAAGGTAACACACAGAATTCCAGAATTTCACAAAATTTAGTCTGGAGTTAATATCCAGACAGATTAAGCCAGCCGGCTGAAGCCGGTAAAGACACCATTCCCTTCAGCCTCTTGAATGAAGATGTCTCACCATGGCTGAACAAGAGGACTGCTTGCAACCACTCTTCCATTGAATGGTCTCCTACACCCAGGCAGATGGCAGTTTAGTCACTCTTTCTGGGAGCTTTTAAGTTAAATCTGAAACACGCACAATGCCTATCCATTTTCTTCCCGTAGGAGGCTTAAATTAAATAAATCTGGCAGAGAAAATCTAGGCATGGAGTTCCCTGCCTCTTTTACAGAACATCCAGGCCCTCTGACAGGATAGGAAATGGGTGATTTCACAACCTGACCCAAATTGCTCTGGTAGCTCATTAAAGCTAGTATACCAAGTCCATTCCTATTTGCAAGTAATTAATCTATTTCTGTTCAGAAAGGCTTAGTAAAAAATTCAGCTGTATTTACATGAGGATCCCAAATGATGCCTAGATCAACATGCTTTTTTTCTTAAAGTTTTTCTTCTTTAAAAATAATCCAGAAATTCTCTTACCATATGGTAAATTACGCAGTAATTGTATATATTCAATTAAGAGCATTTTAAGACCTCTCACAGAAGACCTGCATATCTGAAACAACAGATGAATGATAAAGTGGCAAAACTAGCAAAATTCATGTGTGGGAAGCTCCTGTACACAGACAGAGAAATGAATGCAGTCTAAATACATTCTTAATGGAAACAACCCTCTTATAGACAAAAAGTTGAAATCAAGTATGTAATTTACTCATAAAAGTTTAAGGAGGTTTTCTTGGAATAGTCATCATCCTCCAAAATCCAAGAGTCCACAGGAACATGTTCTAGTCCTACATTCTGAGAGAGGGGTAAATGTATTTACTTAAATCACATATGTATTTGATTTACAAGGCCACCCATTATTTGGTCTCGGGCAACAGTCAAGCTACCAGTAAGGTATTTTACAGGTTATTCTATTTATACCAAGGTAAATACAAGTAATTCCACTGGAGCCTGAAAAGCTCAGCTCACACCAGTTTTAGGCAGTTGGAGTGTGGTCCAGAGACTGTATGTAAGTCATACCACCACTTTTGCACTGTTTCAATGTATTTATGCTAAGTAATAAAACTGTAATTAACAAGCAGTCTGTATACTACATTTTACTACCGTTCTACGAACATTTGAAAAAAGCTGTAATTGTAGCAAGGATAAGCCCTTTGGAAGATAGTTACGTGCCAGCTAGTTTTATAAAGAGGTCTTACAAAATGTCTCAAGATCCTGGCACATAAAATGAATGAAATTTGATCCATTTTTTTTAATAACGGTTTTATCCAATTCCAATGAGGATCACTTCTAAACAGTAGGAAAACACTGACTTAACTTATAAATGACACCAAACCAGCAATGCTGAGCAAGAGTCACTCACAACAAGTAGGCATTCAAGAAATTAATATTTTTCAGTATTAGTGTATTTCACCTTTGCCATGGCAAGAGATTCTACCTTTTTGACAAGACAAAAGCTTACCCATTACTGAGCTCTTTCTGAAGAGGTTTGGGTCCTGTATTGTTCATATACAATGGTATAGAAAGAGTAGGTGGCAGCTGTATTTGGTGACTGTAACTTTGAAGTTTCTACAACAGCCGAATGAGAGCTTGGTTCAGCAACAGAGCAAGAGGAAGATCTCCTCACGGGCACATGGTTGAGCTGAACACTGTGAGCGTCTCAGAGCTCTCTGGAGCATCGCGTGATGCTCTGACTTCCCTCGCGACTGAACTGCCAGCGGTGGGTGTTCCGCTATGCACCTGCCTGTCCCACAGCACTGGCAAACACGTTTTGAACAGCCCTGCTCGCGTGTACAGCAGTGGAATTTTTTCTTGGTTAAATGCTGTCTGAAGACAGGGAGAATGAGATAGCCCTGACTGATTGATGCATGGACTTCGAAGAAACAGGTCGATCGCTGACAACCATCACGGGAGAAGCTGTGAGGTGTTGGTCTTCTCCTGGAATGTAGTTAGATGCTGCATTCCTTCCGTTCCCAGTAGAGGAGAGAACAGTTTCACATCAGAGCCTTCTGGGGACAGATCAAAACCTAACTTGCGGTTATCCTATTTTGAAAAGACTACCTTTTGTAAAGACTAATAAGTGGTGGGGGAGGGAGGAGAGAGGAATATTTTGTTTTCATGTCTGGATATTAGTTCTTCAGTTGTTTTCTATTGCTCATGGCTTTAACTTCAAATCCAAGCTTTTGAAATATTTAGGCAAACCGCCACTTATCTTTTCGTTCTCAGATGCATTCTTTTCTTGCATTAAAAGACTGTCCTCTGTGTTACCATTTTGTAACCCAAAACTACATTTGGAAACAGAGAGGGTATCTATCTTCAGTACTACATTCAGTAGCAGGCTCAAAGCTAGAAATAACGGCTTCCGTTCTAGCATTGAAAAAATCTCCCAGTCTCCTTTTGTCCAACAGGTATACTATTGGTGTCTGCTGAAGATCAGTATAAGGTGCTGTTTAATACTCATTCACATTACCTCCCACTGCATGATTAGCAGCAAAGTTTAAGAATTATGTGAGCCTGGAGTTTCCACTGGAGGCTTACTGGTGTGTCTGAGGAAGGAAAAAAGACAGAAATAAACTGGAGATTCCATTTAGAGGAAGAAAATGTACTAGAGGTGAAGTAGTGGCCTCACTGAATCCAGTAAAGATCTTGACCTTCGTTATACTCTGTATGCTAAGGGTGCAGATGTTGATATTCCATGTCACAAGAAGGAAAGCAGTACTCTACCAGATTTATTTAGAATTTGCTGCTATTTTGATTTAAGCATATAATAAATGTGGACTAACTGTTCGAACTGTTTTTCAATGCCTACAAGCAACTAAAAACCAACTCTACTTCCCTCACCCAAGTATAAATACAAGATTGCTATTTTTATTAAAATATCAAAAGCTGAATGTCACGCTGAGTTACCTACCTTCTGTTTTTCTCTTCAGGGTATTACATACTCAACTTGCAACTTATCCACTCTATTGTTAAAAATGTAATGTGAATTTTATTTAAAAAAAAAGTAATCCTGTGTTCTTTATCTTCTACATAAAAATGTGTGTTTCCAAAAGGAACGTTCATTCTTGTTGTCTACCTGAGCCATGTTCAGCTCCAAAGACTGAAAGCAATCCTCTGTAACAGACTGCCAAGCTGCTTCTGGACCCCCAGAAGAAGGTGCACACCCAGTTTAGCCTCTTATGCTCCTAGGGCCAGGGGGAGGCTGGGGGAGGCAGAGGGCCTTTTCTGTACTGTTCCTACTGGATTCACAACGCAGTACGTATTTTTGCTTTTCTGATACACCAGTTACAGAACAAAGAACACACTAGCATAGACCAAGACATCAAAACACAGGTAACAAACTACTGCCAATGTATCACCTTGTAGGTTTCCCTGCTTCTTTCCAACTGACCCTCCATGAAGGAAATTTTACTGTGGCAAAGCACAGTCTTGTTCAGAGTACGTGTTGCAACGTTATGAATTAAAAACTATCCAGACTGCCGTAATACAGCTAGATACTGGGCAAAAATACAAAAACCAGAGCAGTCTGGTTTTGGTCTAAAAAGTATTCTAGCGCCCATCTCCTTTGTTCCAATAACCAGGAGAAGCCTAGGGCCCTGTGATGAATAACCTGTGTTGAGGTACTGTCCAGAAGAAGAAAATAAAGTGATATCAAGGTATTTATCTGCAATAGGAATGGTAAAAGGAAATGAAGCTTGAAAGGCACGTGGGAAACCGTGGTTTATTTTAAGTTGATTTTGCACCAAATGCAAATGAAAGGAGTTTAAAAAAGTTTAAGTCGTTTCTTGATTTACCATCCGTCACAGAAGTAAAATATTATCTGCCTTTACTGAGCACTGCTTAAGCCACTGGACTTCCACAGGTTTTACGGAGTAGGGAAGGAGAGATTGGCAGAAGCCACTATCATGGTTCTCCTAGTTTCTGGTTGACTCCCAGTAGAGACAATCAAGCATATTTTCATTGCTTTCCTGATTTCCCGTAGAAGCAGATGGCACAACTGCTACAGGAATGTCCTGTAATGGGAAGTGCAATCTCATGGAGACTTTTCCTAAATCTTTTGAAACACATAGTTTACAAAAAGCTTGCAAAAGCATATGAAAAACCCTTCAAAAACTTACCAGTGTGCTCTCTGCTAGCTACAGCACAGAGTAGCAAAACTTGGGACAATTCCCCACTCTGCCCCATTAGTCTCACCTTTCTCTATGTTTTCCCACAAGCACAAAGGACGAGCACATTCTCAGAGATGAAGAACTACAAAGGAAATGGAGGGCTTGGGAAAGGGAAATGCTTAATAGAAGTGGTTTTGCATGTTATTTTCGGTTCTTACCTATATGGCAAAATTTGTTCTCCCTTGATGGGTAGATCAGTGAGAACTAAATTTCAAATTATCATACTTAAGGTTTTGCTAAAATAAGATAATAGCTATTGAAATAGTTCTGAGGTAACCATTTTAGAGCAATTATGTCAGTTCTTGGGGTATCTAATTTCAGCATCACTGGAAGATAATCTAATCATCAGTAGAATCATCAAAAGAAAATTCAGCAGTAGTAGCATGAGTGGAAGGGTGCTTCTCTTTATTGAAATTCATCCTGTTGATTATGAACAATCCAGCTCACCAAGATGATCTTAAAACTCGGTGTTAGCCACATATTTTGTAATATAATGCTTCTTCCTGACATCCAACTCATTCATGAACAAACTGAGCAAAAGCAACACCAGAATAAACTCCTGTCAGATCCCAGTCTATGCCCTCTCATTTTGATAACCTGATGGCTGCTGCTTAGTAGAGTGTTTCAGCCAATTCTACAACTCTACAATTCTGATTTAATCTAGATCACATTTCCTGGAATTGTTTACGGCAGCTGCATAGCAGAACAGCAAAAAAATCTTTCTAAACTTTAAATTACATTCACTGCTGTCCGTTTATACACCAAGCCAGTCACGCTAATGAAGGAAATTAGATCAGTTTGATATTGTTTGTCTTGACAAATACAGACTATGTTTTGTTCTGTTTTATTACTGCAGAGTAAGGAGGAAATTTCAAAGAAACTCTCTCCACTAACTTTATGTACTTAACTGTACCTTCTACTTCTTCTCCTTGTACAATAGTAGACCTTGATAAAAAACCTTAGCATTCTGTCCTTGTATCACGAAAGAAAGGTAAAGTCACATATATTTAGAAGATCAGGGCTAATGGAACAATATGATCAGAAGTTAGCTTCTGCCCTTTTGTTGCTCAGATACATTTTTTTTTTAATTTTTAAAACATTACTCAAATCTAATCACTTTAAATGTCAAAAAGAAATAGAATAATATTCAGCAGTGCTGTAAGACAGCAAAACCATCCCTTCAATCAGTGCAAATTGTAACAACTTACAGATTGTTCCTTTATCTTCTTTTAGATATGTTGTTATAAACTCCACAGAATTTCTGTAAGTACTTTAACTTATAAATTTTTTTTAATCTATGCAAATCTTTTCCAGATTTTTAAATTAACCTTCATATCAATAGGTTAAAAATTCCTTATTTCATATCTGTAAGATTAGTTATACTACTTTTATCTAAAATGCCAGGTAAAAAATACATTTGCAATAGATATTTTACTGGCTGAAAAATATGAAACCCTACCCGTCACAAAAGGTTAATTAAGGTGAACATATACTATCACGAGGGATACAAACTGGAGATACCATCAGTTTATTTGCATATACATTTAGGGAAAACAAGGTAAGTGAATTATTCAAAGTTCAGGTTGAAGTTTTCAATCTGCATAAATATTTCCTATGCATTAGAACATGTGGTACGTAAGAAATGTTGTTTGTAATTGAAAGTACTGATGTGGTTCTTACAGTTCTAGAGTCTCAACTAAATTGGAAGAGAAAGCCCAGTACCAATAAAAGAAAAACAGCCAAACAAAAACCTCCCTCTCTGCTGTATACTACTCCTTTCATAATGAAAACCAGTATCAGACAGAGTATACAGAGAATCTACTGAAGAAATTACACCAATAATGGAGTTAATGAATTGTATACTTAGATATCTACAAGCATCCTCATGGTGTAACTATAGTACAAAATAACATGCTTTTGAAGAGACTAAAGGCTTTTACTTGAACATACTGTTTGTTACCTCCCAAGTGCCCTTCTTTAACTTTAATGAAAACAAATTTACATCAATTAATAAAAACCCTTTGAGTGCTCCAATTAGAAAATACGTGAACTGATAATTACCTGTTGATATTTAATTGCACAGAGTGCTAACATGTCTTTGCATGCATTGCTCTCACCTCTTCATCCTGGTTAGATAGCTATGACATTAACTACTCAATTTAATTGCTTGGTTGCAAATCAAAGAGAAAAACTAATCCTCCAAGAAAATTTTGGGAATGAAAATATTTTGTTTAGTTACTACAAGAAGATTATGTAATGTGCATAGTTGTCTGTCCCTAAGTATCTAGGAAAGGTTATAGATGGAGGAAACCTTTTGAGAATAGCCATGGTTTAGAGTTTTTCATCATAAATTCTAACTTTTTTGAAAAACTTAAAAGTCCTTGTTTAGACATGACATCTACTACATTACCCTCATGGATGTGTTCACATTCAGCTGGAACAAGGGAGAGGCACTTTAGCACAGCAGAGCTGTTAGGGGATATTTACAACTGAACTGTAAATTCACTGTTAGAAACATAAAAGCCAGCATCATGATGCAGCCTGAAAATACTGAATCATTTATGATAAAAATACGGAGTATATCACTAAAGTTTTACAATGCCCTTATATGCAGAGTTTTGTGGTTTTGACAGACTTTGGATTTCTAATTGCTGGTCTCAAATCTGCTTTTAGTCAAACAGGTGTTGTATTAGCAGTAACTATAATGAATATAATCAATGAATGTTGCAGGTCTTATATCCAGTATAAGCTTAGAACACCTTATTTTCTGAAACTAGGTGCAGATATCTTGCCATTGGTATTTCTGTGCGATCTATTTGATTATTTACCTGTGATTCTATACAAACATGGAGGCAGATTATTAAGCACGTGTATAATTGTGCCAAGTGTGACCTGAATCCTATTGTACATCGCACCCCTGTGTTAGCAAGCCGTACACCACCCAACGGTGATATCTTGACAGGAACATAAAGAACAGGAATATTTGATGTACTCCTCACAATCCAATTATAATAAATATAATTAATAAGTGACTGTATTTCAGAAGAAATTATCTAAAGTTGCTAATTTGTTGTATGGAGTACATAGAAATTGTTGTTTTTCATACTGGACACCTATAAAATGTGTAAAAATTACTAAAGATGCTGTTAATCAGAAACAGATGTTTTGTGAACAAAAAAGTTATGAAGTGAATTTCATAAGTGATCTGAGACAACAATTTAACTTTTCAAAAAGTTAACAAAAAAACCCCAGGAGTTCCATTCCCTAGAAGCAATGTTGATTTATTCTCATTACTCAGAGAGAGTCAGAACAGGAAAAAATATTTCAACAGATCTAATTCATTACAAAACCAGTAATGGTTCGTCTCCCATTGCTGTAAGTGGTATGCTGGCATCTACTGATCAAGGAAACCCTGCTTCAGCTATTTAATCCATCAACAGATTATCAATGGCCGCATTTTCCTTGAGGAAAGCAAACACATCACACACACACAAAATACACTTGATGACACAGCTCATGCACTACTAAATTACTAAATGTTATCGCAGATTAAGAACTTTCAAAAGACTGAACAACTGTTTATCCCTGGCAATGCCAACAATGGCCACTGCTACACCACAGTGCCATAAAAACCCCACAGAAAGCATTTCAGGCTCATATGAGCAGTGTGGGGAAAAAAGAAAAGCAAGCATCCGAGCCACAAAAGCCTTGGCAAGACAAAGCCATGTTTCACCCCCCGGACCTGAAGGCACGACCTCTGTGCTGCCCTAAGCCCAGGGGCTGCCCTGGGCCAGGGCCACAGCTCTTGGCCTCCTCCTTGCCCTGCACAACTGCCGCCATTTTGCAGCCAGTGCCGAGCCTCACACGTTGGGGTGCCCCGACAATGCTGGGCAACCCGCTGCCTCAGCGTGGCTTCTTGCCAGCAGCCCAATAGCTGCCCCTTCCACAGCAGGGTGCACCTGGGTGGGATGGTGGAGGCTGTTATCTCATGGGGCTGGGGCACCATGGTGGTCCTGAGCCTGCCTAGCCTGCTGGCGCACTTGCTTCCCACCATCCCCCGGGCCTCAGCCACCCCTCAGTCCTGCCACTGCACCGGCTCTGCCGCATTGCCCATGCACGTCGCCCCACAGAGACGTCCTTCCTCCCACCGCCATGCCTTGGGGCCTGGGGCCATGTCCCCTCTCTGGGCACTGGGAGGGAAGGCGGAAGAGCCCCCCTGTCCCTTGGCTGTTTCACATCTGCTGGAAGCATGCCCTCTCAGCCCTTTTCCATGTTATTTCCTGGTAACAGGAAATTACTTTGGTTTCCCTCTCTTTCCTGTCAGCTGGGTCCAAGGCTGGTCTCAGGTCTCCCTGGCAGATTTACCCTCTCCTCCTCCCCTATACCTCTCTACCGCTTCACTCTCCCCATGTTTCTGCCAGCCCTGCTTCTGCCATCCTGCACGTGACAGCAGACTTGTTTTTGCTGGTAATCCTGCGTGGCAGCATCGACTCTCACAGAGGGTTAAGGAGGACCCTAAATACATTTAATACTTCCTAGCATCAAATTTAACTGCTGTAGCATCGCTGAGTGATGCATACCCACACTTCTCATTTTCTTTCTCTCTGATCCCATTTATCTTTTTCTTTCTCAGTAGTTAAATCCCAAGGGCCATGTACCACGGTAGAGGCAAAGTCAGGCTTTTAAAACCTGCTTACCACACGAGGCAGCGGTGCCACTGCCGAGCAGCCATCCTGCACGTCCGTGCTGCCTGGGCGCAGGCGACTTTCTGACAGCGGCACCGCAAGTCTCAGCCAAGGCGCGCTGGCAGCAACCACAGCCCTCCATTGCTGGTGGCTCGCTGCTCTGCCCCAGCAGCTCCCACCCCTGAGCTGCACCCGGTGCTCTGGCACTTGCATCCAGATGAGAAACTGGCATCCACCTCAACCTCTGCTGCACCTACGCCAGCCTCCCTCTGCATTGCCCGTAGGCACCCGCTGCACCCTTGCTTTTATGTACATACCTGCCTAAGCACACCGGACCAGGACCAGAGTGACTCCTTTTGGGTTTCTCACCATCAACAATCTTGAGATCAGAGCCTAGAGCACTGAAATTAAAGATTTTTTTTTTTCTTCTTCTAATAACAATCAACTCCTTTTCATTGAGAGACTTTTCCTGAGGAGTAAATGCTGCTTCTCCATGATTTCCTTTCGTTGGGATGAGCTAAATGCCTACCTGCTTCAGCAGCCTGACCCTGTCCTCTGCAGTGCCTGGTACACTCTCTACCCAAAGACATCCACGAAGTGTGGAGAAATTTTCTGTTGAAAAATAAATGGCTACAGTAAAAGGTCATACTACCTTTAATGGGATTTTTCACAGAAAAAGGGCAATATGAAGCAATTCATGGAAAAATATATTTAAGATTAGAATCATAAAGCTCATAAAAAACACCTTTGAGAATCTTCAAGTTAGTCAAGTGAATATTTTTTGTAAGACTATTGTATTAATACACCTCCAGGAACTACTTTCCCTCTCACTGAGGATGTTTAACAGAAGAAGTAAGACTCAGCACAACAGTAATTAAATACTTCTATTTATTTTTTCATTAATGCAGTATTTCCTTCCCCACAGATGAATAAAAAGAATCACTTATAAGACATTTATTGAAGAGCTATCAAAATATGGTGCTATTGCATCTGTTGCTTCTTTTGGAAGACAATCTGCTTTAGTATTACTCAGAAACATCACTGCTGCCTACAGAATAATGAACCTTTTGTCCCCAACCTAAATATCCACAATGGATCCAAGGCACATAACATTGTATTCATTTTATGAACCAGTTTTAACCCAATACTCAGAACAGAAATATACCACATCAAAAGGTGTACGAATTATTATTTGAAGAGAAAGTTCATTAACGGTAAGGGCAGATTAAGCTATTGCCAGAAGGTGAATTATTCTACTGGTGAAGATTAGAGTTTTGATTTCTTCTGAAAGAAGCTGATAATAGCATTTGCACATTCATCAGATAACCACCTCTCTTTCAGGACTTCACACTCTTTACTGTTGACTGCATGGAGCTTCTCCTTCTCCACACTTCGTAACAGTTGCTTTGACACTGCCAAGGACTGGAGGAGAAAGAGAGGAACATTAGGAAGTTATGTTTTTTATACCTTAATTTAATGTTTCAGAAAATAGCACAATAAACACACTGGAATTCAAACAGAGTTGTATTAACACTGTACTTTTTAGCTTTTAGTCAACCTTTTTGCTGGAAGTAATTACTGCATTTAATTACTAAGACTGCTAATGAGGTGGAGGAGGTTCATGGGAAGCGAAACAGCAGTCCACTAAGTGCTCATAATCAGAGTAGATGGGCATAAGAACCGAAACCTGCTCAACTGTCTGCAGTGCCAAATGTAACCTACCTTATCAGCAGTTGGCAGTGTCTCCTCTTGTCCAATGTAACATAATACCATTGTGACTCAAGTAGCTTTGCAAAACCTAAACTAGTGAGCAGGATGACTGAATTCAGCAAAAAGTAAAGCCACCCAGCGTCATCTTGAGCACCCACAGTGCACACAGTACAATTAATATTGTAGAACCAGTGGTAAGGCTCTTAAACCTAAACTATGGCCAAAATAAAAATCTAAGAGAAGGCATCCAAGGCACATACAGAGAGACTGCAAATGGATTAATCAGTTAGTTTTTAAGGCTTTTCAGCCATTGAATGTCTGTGTACAGTGCACTGTCTTAGATTCAGCCAGGGTTGAAGAGTAGTATCTGTTTCACAGCAGCAGCGGGGACAGGAACGGATCTGTGCTTGAAGGAAAATATATTGAGCCTTTTTATTTCAGTTAAGGATTAAGCGAAACCAAGTAACAGGATAGGTTTGGCAGGAGGATTGGGAATGCTACACGCTTACAAGGTGGAGAAAAATTTAACACACTGACATTTTTGGGGAGGCTTGCATAAGCTTCTAATCTTGCCCAAACTTCCTTCTGAAAAGTCCTGTCGGGGAAGACTTCAGTCACAAGTCCCTGGGCACAGGCTTCTGCTGCAGTCAGCTTTTTATTGAAAAGCAAAATCTCATTTGCCTATATAACAAAAAGTAGAAAGTGTGATTCAACAAGACACAAGAATTGAGTAATCTGACAGAAAAGGTATAAACTTCCAAGTCACATATATTTTACTCTCTTGCACGTTAATGTCTGCCCTCTGAAAAGAACACAGAATCACAGAATAGATGAGGTTTCAAGGGACCTCTAGATACTGCCTAGTTCAAACCCCCTGCTCAGGCAGGGTCAGCTGGAGCAGGCTGCCCAGGACTGTGTCCTGTTGGGTTTTGAGTATCTCCAAGGATGAAGACACTTCTCCAAGGGTGAAGACTTCACAGCATCTCTGCACAACCTGTTCCTGTGTTTCACCACCCTCACTATAAAATTATTTTTTTTACATTCAGATGGAATTACCTGTGTTTCAGTTTGTACCCCTTTCCTCTTGCCCTGTCACTGGGCACCACTGACAAGAATCTGTCTCCATCTTCTTTACACCCTCCCATCAGGTATTTATAAACACTGCTCAGATTCCCCCAAGCCTTCTCTGCCCCACGAAAAACAGTCCCAGCTCTCTCAGCCTCTTCTCATATGTAATACACCCCAGTGCCTTAATCATCTTTGTGGCTCTTCGCTGGGCCTGCTCCAGTATGTCCATGTCTCTCTTGTAGCTGGAGCCCAGATGCAAACACGGCACTCCAGCTGGGGTCTCACCAGTGTTAAGCAGAGGGGAAGAATCACCTCCCCCAACCTGCTGGCAACGCTCCGTCTCATGCAACCCAGGATACTGTTGGCCTTCTTTGCTGCAAGGGTATGCTGCTGGCTCATGGGCAACTTGTTGTCCACCAGGACACACAGGTGCTTCTCTGCAAAGCTGCTTTCCAGCCAGTAAGCCCCCAGCATGCACTGGTGCGTGGGATTATTTCGTCCCAGGTACAGGACTTTGCCTTTTCCTTTGCTGAAGTCTATGAGATTCTCCAATTCTCCAGTCTATTCAGATGCCTTTGAATGGCAATGCATCTGGTGTATCAATCATTCCTCTCAGTTTTGTATCATCTGCTGAGGGTGTACTCAGTCCCATCATCCGGGCAATAATGAAGAGGTTAAATAAGTATTAAACCCAGTATCAACCCCTGGGCTACACCACTAGTGACTGGCCTCCAGCTCCTATTGTTCACCAAGAGTCTACATGTCTTTCTGAGCAGAGCTCCAAGGTTGTCACCTGAAATTACCACATAATAAATGTGTTTGTTCGCTTCCTGCAGTGACTCCAAGATTTCTAGAACATATACTGGTAGGTATATATCACTGAATATATATCACTGGTATATATATCACTGAATTGACTACCCTTGATACTTGGATGTTTATGAAGAACTTGCTCTACTCCTTGCAGATTTAAAACCTGCTCAACAAAAATACATTGTATTAACGCAGGCAATAATATCAGGTAAGTATTTGAAACTATCCAGGTTTTTTCTGTGGGATATCAAAAGAAGTAGAAAGGGAATTATGCTGTTCTAAGAAAAGAAAATTTAGATTCTGCAGTCTCTCCTTTTTTTAATTTTTGGGTTTTTTTTAATTACTATTATTTAGTTTCCTTATTTCTAGAGTAGATAGAGGAAATAAGACTATAGACAGAATACCAATATATATAAGAACAAAATAGATAGTCTAAAAGGTCTGGAAGTAAATACATAAATAGATTGCTTCACGTTCACGTTTGGAGGAACGGTTGAATACAAGTTTCCCACAGGGTTGGCAGAAACCACTGCAACACTTGCTCCCTTGCCTGATAAAGGCAGCCTACCAAGACATTTCTTAGCAGTGCTCTTATTTTCTTTTTTTAATCCTTCTTTACATCATTCGCTCCCATTGCTGGAAGAAAGATACAACATCTCACCATATAGAAATGGTCTCAAGAAGGTGGAGGAAGCCATGAGAAAGAAAACCTTCATCAGTATCGCAGTATAGCTTTACAAGTGGTCACTACTCTGTTATGGTGCCTGTGCTGACACTGTCATTACATTTCTTGATCTTTGTTTCAAAAGATGCAAACAGGAGCTTTCTTTGAGGACTCTTGCTATGACTCCACTTGCTCTTACAGTTGGAGGATACCAACACACAAAGGTCAGATGATCCCACATACAGTGCAGACATTCTTACCTTAGCTAAGCCCATGATTTTTGGAAACAGGTAAGAGGAACATCCTTCTGGGCTCTGTCCAAGTTGACTAAATGGGCTGTGAAACGTAGCCTGGAAGGAAAAAATTAAAAAAAAAAAAACAACAAATGAAAAAAAGAACAAAGCAAAGCAAATCTCACAACAGAGCACAGGACTAAAGTACTAGGATTTAGTTTTCATTTTAAAGCTTCTAATGTGACAGAGTTCACCAGAAACACATTTGACCTGTTACCATAATAGTCTTTAAATACCATCCGGTAACACTGCTTCATCCTCTCAATGCACCAAAGAGCTGACTTTGTCTGTATAATTCAATTCCCTTATCATTACAACCCCATTGATGAAGTTACCTTATCTGAATACAGTGCTTAGAGAAACTAATTTGCATGTGCAAAATCTTTACAGAAAAGATGTTCATACACATCTGCGCTAAAAGTTATTAAATACATAGCCCAAATAACTTAAGAGGTAAAGAGCATTTTGCTTTCTGAAGGCACACTAAGTTTATTCTACTCCTGAAAACTTCAAGTCATTGAATCTTATTTCCTCAAATTTTATGCAAATTTAAGAAGAACCTGTGGCAGAAATGCATCATGGGATCATACAAAACAATACCCTAATTGCAAGTTAGAACCGAACTGCAGAATTTTGTGTTTTGACAACTTACTTCAAGCAAGGAAGACAAAATGCTTGCCTTTATTTCCATTTAAAAATATGAACCGATACACAAAGAGTGCCCAAGTTGCCAATGCAGCTTTCACTGTAATAGAAGGTAATCATCTCTTACTGTACTGCAGATGGCCATACAGCAAGACAGATCAATAGAATACCTAGGAAGAAAGTGACAACTACATCATTGTAAGAAAAGATTAGACAACATCTGCCAGGATACAGGCTAGTGTAATTGGTCCTGCTTTAGCAAGGGGAGATGAACTATACCAGGGCTACAAACTGGTGCCCCAGGAACTGGAGCAAAATCCAGTGCAGAAAGCAATGTTAACTGATCACCCAAAATGCTGATCTGTTGTCAGACTGGGCTGCGCAGTGTCCCGTAAATGTGGTTGGTGATGATCTGCTCTGGGAATACCTGGCTGAGAATAAACCCAGATCCTGGACACAGCAGAGCTGGCCACTTCTGGAGATAGTCAATGCCTAAGGCACTCCAATCAAACTACTAGAGAATGTGCAATTAAGTAGGAATTTGGATGAGAACGACCTTACTGCACGGGAGTTCACAATCCTGGAAAGGGAAGAATAGACAACAATCACCTTTGAGAAGGCGTCAATAAACTTGAAGTTAATAGGAAAGTTCTCATGAAGACTGATCAAAGTGAAAACCTAAGTTAGACCCTACAGAATCGACAAGCAAAAGCTGTCCCAGTGCAGGTAGGAAGGTACTAACAGATTGTCTCAGCTCTCGTCACTGACTTGAAATACAAGTACACAGAAAGTGAAAAATACGTCAGACAACTAAGTATGAAATGAATATAAGCATGCAGAGATTAAAAAAAAATAAAAATACAAGGCAAAAATAAGATGCATTTACCAATGATTATGTATATGAGTAGTAAAAGGAAGTTCAAGTATGAATTTCAAAGTATGAAGTATGAATCCTTCAAGAAAGAAGGATACTATTAACAGAACAAAACATTTAATGCTTATTTGGATTAAACTTCAACTAAATCTATACTAACTTATGGCTGTGGGAGATATTATGCCGAGGGTAAAGTGATTAGAATTCAAAATAGTCTTAATAAAGTGGAGGGGTACAAGTAAGAAGATGCTATTTAATAGGGACAAGTTAAAGTTTGGCATGAATAACTTCATGTACAATATACAATAGGAACCACTGTTTAACTGGCAACTCTACAGTAAGGGAACCAGGTGCTGTAGCAAATCACAAGTATGTAAATTAAGTAACATTGTGGGATGTCAAAACAGAAATACAGTCTGCAGAATGTGGAGAAGTTCTTCTGCTCTACTTCGCATCAGTAAGACATGAGCTGGAGTGATGTGTCCAGTTTGTACTGCTAAGCTTAAAGAGACACAGAACTGGAAGGAGTCCAGAGGAATGTGACTGCAGGCCTAAGAAAGTACATGAGGATAAACTGAAAGAATTGCAGCTGTTTAGCTCAAAAAAAGAAAAGATTGAGAGAGTGGATGTAAACCTGAGATATATCTAACAGTCTAAGTACACTGATGACTAAGTACACTTACGGCTATTACAAGGGAGGATGAAAATAGTCTGTTCTTTAAATTCAGGAATGAGAAACAATAGGTTCACCCTGCAGCAAAAAAAGATCAGATGGGATGGGAGGACGAGGGAGAACCCAACAATTTTCTAGTGTAAGAGGAGATCTAGGGACCAGAATAGATTGAATAAATCATGCACATTATACAAGTGTATGTCAGGAGTGACATGGTCCTAGCTGATCCTGTAATGGGGCAAGCAGAAGGAGTTGGTAGCTCAATTTTCCTACGCCTCATAGTGACAAACCGAATCCAGCAGGGACTTTGATGAGAAATCTGACACAGTGCTAAAGCAGGAGTCAAAGTATCACCCATCACAGACCCTTCCGCAAGCAAAAGCTTGCCTAAAATTAATTAAGACCTTAGGTTAAGTTCTATATCTGTTTAATAACATTATACAAATGAATGGCACAGAACATAAAAAATAAGCCACATAATGGGATTCTGTGCTATGCCTTAATATAGCTTTTGGTTATGTATTTGGCAAATAACCTGAAAAGGAATCTTAAGTTGAATAAACCAAAGCTTTTCCAAAGTTACCTTGGAACACAGATTAGATAAAATCCCAGTTACTGCACTTCCATTCCATAATAATCTTTTGCTTCCCCTCTCACACCTGAAAGGGGCCTTACAACCATCATTTCATATCAGCTACTCTTTACTTTACCCACTGATACAGTAAAGAGTTTCTAAACTGGAGTCAGCAACTTGACAACCATAACTACAGCAGGGAAATTCCATGCTTGTTAACCACTGGCTGATGCACCCCTGTGCTGGTAATTAATATAGGTGTTCCTTGACATGATATAAAAAGCCTTTCACTTGTGTGTTCTTTTCTGTCAGATTACCCCAAACCAAATAATATTTGCTACAGAAAGAGGTTTAAAGACTGTCTTGGGATCAGCTATGTAATGTACTTACTCTGTCAGAAGCATAGATAATGTCACACAATCCAAGGATTGTTACAGAAATTCCAATAGCTGGGCCATTTACCACTGCAATCAGTGGTTTAGGAAAATCAATAAAATGACCCACAAACTCTCTAGAGAGAAGGAAAAACAGAATGTAAGAGACACATCCTAGTCTTTTTCATCAAATATAAACAACTTTCAAAACACATGATTAGATACTGCATAACAAAAGCCATGAGCTAGATTCTGTGTAGCATGTGTTTTTGTCCCTTTCCCAAATGAATTCTGACAAAGAAAATAAGACCTATTTGAAATACCTGCATTTCCTTACCAACTAAGAATCAAACACGTACATGACAGCACAGCTTTCCTAGTTCCTGCAATCAAGTTATGAAAGTGCTGTCCTCTTCAGCTACAGTTACTGAATACAGCTCACTAACAAGAACAGTCTTTTGCCCTGTCTATCTGCCTATATATCCACACCAGCTCCACCCATGGGATAGCCATTCCTTTCACAGATTCTGTTCTGCAGTGAAGCCCCAGCAGGCACCAAAAGTGAGATACTTCCACAACGCAGAATTCCCTAGTGCTGTTCTGCCCGGGTTTGAGAAGCAGTGTTTTGTTTCATTTGACAGCTACTTCTCTATCCAAGAAGTGCAAAATACATTCTCAAAATATAGTATTTTTCAAAGGTGAACAGTGTTGTAAAAACTCCACTTCTCTGGCATCTCTGTGCACGAGTTGTAACGAAGCACTCACTGTGCTTGTGTAATAGTAACAGCATAGCAAATACAGTCTTCTCACAAGAGCAAGATGAAAGACCATAAAGTATACGTGAGACTAATCATTGTGTTGAATACCCTACAAAACACCGCAGGCTGGAAGCTTGCCACATATCACTGAGTAACACCTTTGCAATGGATTCGGACTGCATGATTATCACTTTGTAGGGGCAATGGTCATCCACAGACAGCTTGCCTAAGTAAAAGCTGCAAAACTGAGTACTTTACTTGCAGTTCATCTTTAAAATATAAATCAAAAACATAGTTTGCTTTTCTGTGTATTTTAGATTTTCCATCAATCTCAAGTGCTTGAGGAAGCAATGAGAGGTAATCATAACATACAGAAGTAAAAGAGAAGACAAAATCTGCTTAAATAGGGAAGAAAGAAACATGATGTCCCAAAAAAACATTTCAGCCACTGAATCAAATGATGCCCCTGATCTTCTTGGCCTTAGAAAATAAATTAGTTTAACAGGTAGATTCAGACTCAAAGATGGAACCAAGATCTCAGAATTCCTGGGCAATTTTGAACAAGTTCATTACACCTCATCCCTATTCAAAGAAGTCTGACAGTGGAAGTATTTTGGCATGTCCTGCTAGTGTAGACACTGTGGATATCAAAAAACCCATATATTTTTCATGGCAGCTTACAAACTATACAGTCAAAATCATGTTTTTGTCATTATATCTGCATGTACTTTGGGGACTAAAAAATGAAATTGAGTCTTTAGCATCACTGTACTTAAAAAGATTTATAAAATTCACCTCATTTCCTCACTTATTTCACACAGTTAATACTACTTCTCCCACATGATCTTTGTGTTTATGCACATGTGATCCCTTAAGACACAATCATCTCAATGGATGTATCACAGCATAACTGGGTCCCTGTCATGTTTTCTAAGAATGCCTGCAAATTATATTTTACCCATTACAGTAACTTATGCATATATGAAACCAAGATGTTCTACTTGAGTAATACTGCTCCATCTTTTGCCATCTTCTCCATTTCACCGGGCTGGACATTCGTAAAATTATTCAGATCATTTCCACTACTATAGTAGTCTCCGTTTCCTGCAGAGAACACATATGAATAAATGCACCAATGGCTTCTGAGAAGGTAACAGAAGACAAGCTTCTATTTATTACATTTACAAAAGAATTTCATTCTACGTGCCTCACATTATTAGGTAATTAGAGGGATTGTCTCAAAGTATACACACTACTTTAAAGGACATATATGGTTTAAAAATAAGTTTTGACTGACAATTCACTGAAAAACAATAGGTAAAAAGCCAAAGAATATTAAATTTGAAAGATATGAGGGGGAAAAAAAAAAATTTCTTTTTTTCCATACAGTGTCAGATGGAAAAAAAAAAAAAAAATTTATTTCTTTCTCTTCATACTTGCTCAGTTTTTTTTTCTGTCAATTCACAATCACAATTCACACAGTAAGATGTGAGAAACTTTTTTTTTTTTAAACAGGAAAATGGAAATGTAAGTTTATGCGTCTCCCTTCACCCCGCCTTCAAACTGATGAAGGAATCAAAAATAGACAGAATAGCCTATTTAATATGTAGTAGAAGTTTCACGGTTTTTATGACCAATTAAGGAAAAGGCATAGCATTTAAGGATAAGACTGACAGCACTGCATTGAAATCATTGTACTGAAAGATGTATTCTTCAATAAGAAGCAGATAACCTGTTAGTGAATGTATAAGTCAGCTCGAGGCACCATCAAAAAGCAAGGAGTATTTAAAAGCTAGACTGCATGATTTAATTGTCTAAATCATCCTATGTTCCATGAGGACATTCACAGGATGGGACTTTTCATCTGTTAGCACATCCATTACTTTACACTGCAGTGCTCTTACTAACTACGTAAAATGGAACAGAAACTTTTGTGCAGGTTTGTCCTAGCTATTACACGTGTTAGACATTCCAGTTGTGTGAACTACCCTTCTCATTTTGTGAGGGTTGTCGTGCCTCGTCATTGCTAGTGAAAGGAAATTCAGCATCTTGGGAATACAAGGTGTTGGTAAAGAAGACAGTGGAGAAGAATACATATGCAATGCATATACCTCAGAAGTAACAAGTAAACGGGCTTAAGCCCAAATTCACCTTGTGACCATGCTACTTAGCTGCCAGCCAAAGCTCAAGCTTTGGCTAATTTCCTAAATGCCACCTATCTGCAACAAAGATGGGCCAGACAGGCAGTGCCTGCCCTCAGCCATTCTGTCCCTCCTGCCTGCCCTTCCCACTGTGTCGTTCAGTCAACGTCAGGGACGGACCAAAGGGTGCTCTAGAGAATCCAAATGACATGTCCCCAGAGCAGCTAAACTTCACAGGCAGCATGAGTTTGGGCTGTCCTTTCACACTGTTGCTGCAGTCATCCAGCTGCACACATCTGGTGACTGGGATGTATACAGCTGGGCCAGGTTGCAGCTTGCCTGGCCAATCCTTTCCTATGGCAGCCACAGGAAAAAAAAAAAAAAAAAAAAAATCAACGTAAGTATCATTTTTTTTTCATGAACATAGGTAAATATGCACTGAAAACTTTCTACTGGCCATGCCAGTGCAGGATTTGAGGGGCTTGTTTTTAGTATGTTCCAATGTATCACAGAGGTAGAGAAAATTGACTAAACCCATACCAATGAACTTCAAAAGCAGTAGTGACGATGCTGTGGAGCAGATATATCAGCTATTCAAAAGTAATAAAGCCCTTAGGAGTATTCCATGTCTATCTTCTCATCTCAGAAAGATGTTCTGATGTAACAGCAAGCTTGCTAAAGAATTTGAAACACCACCTTGAAAGAATTTTGCCAAAACACTTGGGAAAAATCTTTGGTCTACGCTAGAAGAAAGAATTTCCTCACTTACACAATTTTATCTTAGTCTAAATATAGGTAGATAGTTCATGTCAGTACTGTACTTTGGCATAATATAAAACAAATATAAGAGAGGCATATGAAGTGTGGTACCAGTAATAACCGCTATGGTAGAATCATCTTTTCCAGCTTCTTCAAGCGCTTTGATAATTTCTCTGTACATCTGCATAAGAGGAAAATCAACAAAGTACAAATGTGATGCTGCAAAAGATCATAAAAAGGAGATTCACAACGACAACAAGGAACTTGAGAGACAGATTAACTATGGTCCTTTTAAGTATGAAAAAAATCTGCATCCACAGGAAGTATTACATGTGAGGTATTTCTGACCATAAAGACACATTTGCAATACTCAAGACTTCCGATGCAAACCTAACGGACAAAATAAGGTTCTCTGGAAAACAGACATTAACTAGAAACAGCTAGTTTTAAAACCTGAGAAGCAGTTTAAGTGGGCAAAATAATATGTTAAAGAATTAGCATAAGTGGGGTAAAGTCTCTGTTCTGATATCTTTGCAATTGTGAAACGGGATGATCACATTCCGAACAGGATGGACTTCCTCATGAAGATAGCTATGGGAACCAGAAGACTATATAGACATACACACAACAGTGCTGAGCCAAAGTAGGCTGCACACATACTTTGTTATACATAAGGCCACAGTCAAATCTTGTATCCACAAAACAGGCCAGTCTTCCTGCAGTTTGCCATTTTAGTTTAGTGCAGACTGTAATCCTATAATAAGTTTGGGAAAAAAAAAACAAGAAACACAGAAAAGCCCAACCAGTAAAATTTTAGCTGAATGATTTCATTTTGTACTGGATATTTATTCCTTAGGTTGTCATCGGAGTCAAGATACTAAGCCCTCATAAAATTCAGACCACCATGCTTCAGTCAGTTCTGCTAAACCTGTAGTAATGATTCTTTAAAAACTTAAGTAGCTTACTCAGGAAAGAAAAAAAATCACTAATCCTCCCAAGTTAATTTCTTTACCTTATGGTTGATGGCGTTTTTCCTATCAGGTCGGTTAAACATTATCTTTGTGATATTGTTTCTGGTGGTAACTAGTATTGTTTCATAGCCATCATGTCTGCTCTCTTCCGGAGAAGCATCTTGCTTCTGGCCAGCAGATTCCGCAGAGACCAGACTTGAGACAAGTTCACTATATTTCTGTCTGGCATTATCCTGTAATGAAAGAAAAGAAAAAAAAGAAAAAAGTCACACAGGATTATCAAAGGCTGAAATGGAAATCAGTTTGTTATGCTATTTATAAAATGGGTACCTGGGGCGGGCGGGAAGGGGATTGTGCTTTAGGACAAACGACAAAAAAAATCTCAATTAGAAAGCATTCTAATTAGGATGAGAAAAGGAACATGCTGTATTTAAACACTGCAGATCATGCTCGAAGTCATGCGGAAAGCAGCAACAATGGATCTGCAAAATAAAAGTGCGTAGATGCTGAGATGATGACATTTATTTTGTTGGAGAAGCGCCCCCATCCACGCCTAAGACTACCAGAGACCTTTGTCATATTCCCAGCATTTACACATTTCTATGGATCCTTTGTTTGTGCTTTCCAGTTGGACATTTCTCCAACAAAATGAAAGTTTTTATTTTAGAACATATGTTGTTGAAAATAAGAGTGCTGAAATGGGTCTACAGCATTTTAAAATTGCTTGAAGACACTAGTTTTCATTTAGCACTAGCATGACATGCAAAAGCCTAAAGAATCCTGCCTCCCTATTTCTACAGTAAGCAGTGATTTAAACCAATTTTAAGTTCTTGGTTGGTATAACCTATTTTCTTGAAAGAACAATATACTTTGAACAATTCCATAATCCATAATCTGTAGCACATGAAATTGTCTACTCCCTCTCCGCTATACCTTCAAAAGCAGATTGTTTTCCTTAAGTTTTTCTTGGCTGTTCCTAAAAGCTGCAGAGCCATTTCAAAAAAAACCAAACAAAAAACCAAAACACACCCCAAAACCCCCAAAGCAGCACAAGAATACGTTATGCTCATGAAATTATGCAAGCATGTTTTCTTTTAAAAGAAAAAATGCAAAAAAACCCTTCTGTATTAAGTAATATCTTTGACTGACCTCAGAAACTACTCCTAAACAGCAGGCCTAACGCAGTAGTGACCCAGCTGGTTTGTAAATCTTATGCTTCCTTCATTTAATAGTAGCTGAAGAAACTGTGGTAGCTATATGCAATGTCAGACTTACTACAGTTTGCAAGAAAAAAGAACGCTTATGTATCTTTGCATCTATATTCTTCCTGCTCGCTTCACTTGAAGTAAAGACTTCTTTAAAGGTTATGAAAGGTATTAAAATGTCAAGATATACTGAGAAAGAATGAAGAGAGGCTCTTAATACTCCACTTTTTTCTAGTCTTTAGTCAGTGGCATAAGGGACTGACTTTTTAAAATGACAAAGTTATCAATATGCTGGATTCACAAATTTGCTCTTTGTTGTAAGAACTGAGAAGCTCAATCCGTCTTTCTTAAAGGGAAGAGCAGAATTGAACATAGTGTGAAAACCACTATTTTTATTGAAAGTTAACACATATGTAAGATATCTTACACTTACAAGTACAAGCTGGTAGTAATAATGTAGAATTAGGCTTACACAGTAAAAAATACTCCAAACACTGAAGCAGTGAAATGACTGCAGAATACAGTGCAAAACATTTTGGTGTCTGAAGCAGAGTCGCTCAGCCACCATATAATATGTTTAGACATCAGCCATTCACTTACAGACCATGCCTTTCAAGGTAGAGTAATCTACAAAGTATCTAAGTGAAATTATAGGTATTGTCACCTGAGACAAATTGCCAAGAGAATTCCACGCATCCCACTTGGCTTTCTTGACAAAGTCCAGCATACCTGGTTTCGGAGAATTGCAGGGACCTTCAGTAGCCTGAAAAGAGAGTGGAACAAAACTTATTTAAACCTTTGATTAAAGTTCAGATGCCTTGGTAGAAAAGATGACGACTATTAGGAATATTTATCTCATGAGGATACAGGATTCAACTCTGAGACAGAAGGAATACCTAGTGGTTGGGCAATATTCAGACAGTTCAGAAGTTTTCAGCATCTGCTATTTCCTAATACCTGGTGCTGGGCTTTCAGAAGCACCTAACCAATATGAGACACTAGTTTGCAAAATGCCCATGCATGTTAAGTTCTCCTATCTCCAAAATTGTGGACGTTTTATACTCAAAAAGAAAGTTAAAGACTTGTAAGCTGTGTGAACAAAGAAACCATTGCATAGGATCTATTAAGCTGGATCTTACTTCAAAGTTGGCTCTACTATGAGCAAGGGCATTGGGCCAGTTGAACCGCAAGAGTCCGAGCTATCCTGAAGTATTCTATGATCAGTTTTCCTCAAGAAAAGTACACTATTGGAGAGAAATATTTCAGGTGGGAGTCAGGAGAGAAAGAATATATTTATGAGCTCATTAGTATTAACTAGTAAAACTACCTGGAACAGTCAGCTAAGTTTTTATTTGAAGAAGCAATTGATTGCCTTCTTCAATATAACAAGCCACAGCCTGTCCTGACCCTGCAGGCAATCTTGATCCACAAATACTTCCCCAAATACCAGTACAAATCCCACTAAGGACTTGCACCTATTTCTACAAAGTCTCCTTCCATATAGTAGTAAAGAATAACCTTCACTTAAAGTGTGGAGGAACAGTTCCTTGAATTAAAAAAAAAAAAAAACAACAAACCAAAAAGATTACAATGACCACGCAAAAAAAAAAGAAAGAAAGAAAAAACCCCAGAAATCAACCTTCAAATATCAATACCATTATATTATAGGCCCACCTGACCAACTGTAGATACAATAAATTTAAGAGGAAGCATGTGGCATACTCTTTTTTCCCAGGCATAAGCCATTTTCCAGAGCTGCATCAATATATGTTATATTATATGGAAGGCATCACACAATTGATGTAAATTGGCTCTATTTCTTTGAATAAAGGTTTCTATTCAAAGCATGATTTATAAGATGAAAGGTTTGGCTTCCCTCAGAATTCAGGCAGGGTTCGAGGGGCTGGCATTTCAAGAACAGAATTTGAGTACTTGAAATGAAGAGCTTGTTAAGACACAATACATTTGAACGACCCCTATTTTAAGTAAGTATTTTACAGGTCCATCCCCTTGGATTATAAATGCCCCTTACGAAACAAAATAAGTCAAGCCTACCTGTTTAAACAAAGCATAGAGCTTCAACTTAGTTTCATTCCCAGGATCCTTTTTCAAAAGCTTCAGTTGTTCTTGAGCCTTTTCAAAGTCTTTCTGGCTGACTTGCATGGTGGCTGCAGTCATGTGCAGGTGAATTGCTGGAATGCAAACAGCTTGCGCTCGCCTGATAGTAAGTGGAAAAAAAATCCCATTGCTTGGGTTTTTGTGTAAGACTAGAGGAGAAACAAATATATTGCTTTTCAAAGACATTCAAAGTAAATGTAAAACATTAAATATTTGTACCTGCACTGATTAAAATGACAACAACAAAAAGCAAGATCTAAAAATTACAAGAAAGTTGCTTTAGAAGTTTGTTTTAGCTGCAACATAATTAACTTTTGGAGAATATGACATTATCTCTCTCCAGTATGTAGAGTGCTAGATTTAATGCTGCCAGATGACAAAGAAACTATGCAGTAATATACCAGATGATCACATATAGACCACTAAATGGCAGCAGTGGTAAACTAATGTTTTGCTGTTTCTGGAACAAATCAGAGCCCTTCTGTCCATGACAAACAAGTAACAAACACAGAACAATTTTATTAATGGTTTAAATCTCTGTATGCAACATTAACAGCTTTATATGTCTATGAATTAAAACGAGTATGCAGCCTGTCTGTTTTTTGTGATCTTTTAAGGTTTGTGTGCTTCCACCTAGAAACCCTTCAATCTGAAAGCATGGCTTTTCAATCAGGGCAGCATAAATGAAGGTTAATTTCAAAATGTAATCTGGGAAAGGACTGGCTGTAAAACAGCCTGCAGACACTTGAAAAAAAGAGGTGGTCAAAATATTCTGGGAGAAGAACTCTCCACCAGGAAAAAAGGTAATTCCATTAAAAAAAAACCAAAAAAAACCCAAACCCAAACCCCACACCAAAGAACCAAACCTAACCCAAGCCTATAATGTTTTGTAAAAGCAGGTTTACTTCAACAGAGTTTGGAATCAAAAGCCAAGAAGTCTAATAATTTTGGCTTGTTTCAATAGGGCAAAAGCATGTTGTCTCAGCTTTCTTTGGTTAAATTAAGTATTTTTACTATTTTTAAAATGTTAGCAGTTTATGTATCAACGTTCCTTCTCTATTTTAGCAAAAAAAAGAACAAAACCCCCCCAACTTCCCCCATTCTAACTTACAGACACAGCTGTCATGTCAGAACATCATATATGATAGACTTCATAACCAGTCACATTTGAAACATTAATGATTGTCTCAAATGCAGGCTGATAGAATGTTTAATCATTAATCTGTTAACATTTCAGTTACAGAACCATCATTTAAAAATCATACCTAACATGCAAATTCTGCCTTTTTATACCCACCTAATGAGAATTTTAGACAAATTCTACTGCCTACTTCAAAAACATCCTCACTGCTCTTATTTCTTAAATAAAATCTATTTTCTGTTGCAAGCCTAAAAGTTGCAGGCAGGAAGTGTGAACAATCCCAACTGTGTCCAATTAATTTTATTACTCTTTCATTTCATGCAGATAGGAAGGTTTAGTTGTCTTGTAAAAATGTTTGTAAGATCTATTAATTTTATGTCCTATTACAGCCCTTCTGTATTAATAAAACCTAAGTTCCTGGTATTTTGGAGCTACCAAGTTTGAATGACAGAAATGGAAAGAATATTTTCTGTTACATAAATAAATTCTTTCAAAAAGAAAGAATTCCAGAATCTGCTTCAACATCTTACGCTAGTAAAAAGAAATCTACCTGAAAAATACAAATGGAATAATAGGCTATCAAAAAAGGCTGCAGGAACAGAAAGTCTTCTTACTTAAATTGATCAGCTGTAGGCCTTTATTAACATAGCAGTGCACCCAGACAAACGTGGGGTAATCATCTGCCAGTTTAACTAACATTGAAACTGATGTGTTCAGAAGACTCTGTCAGAGTTTAACAAGTTTATCCCTTAACCAACTGGGAGGCTATTTAGCCTTGTGGACTTCACCTCCAGCATCAATAAAAACCCTTTGACAGGAAAAAGCGTACCTAAATGGATACAGATACAAGTTTTTTAATACTGAGTTTCTTTGTTTAGTCTGTCCTGGAGTCACAGAATGTGATGCTCACTTTCAGATCCTACTCCCAAACATGTTTTTGAAGTCACATTTACAGGAAGAAGAAAACGAGAGTGCAGGAAAAAGACTAGTGGTTTCTTTTGGTTTTGGTTTTTTTTCCTCCAATTTTGCTAGCCATCTTTGGAACTACTTGAATGCTGCTGTTCCCAAGATGATCCGTGTATCTGGTACAAATTTTTTTTGTCAGTCTAGGCAGTGACTATACTGAAGTGGATTCAATGTTTAAAAAGGGGGATTTGGGTTTACAACATGTTTGGCAATCTGGACTTCACTCCAGCTTGGCTATGGCCAGTATTATAAATAGGCTTTAAGAACCTCTTTTATATACAATTTGATAGTGACTATAAGTTAACAAGAGTTGAGGATGGGCAGCTGGGGAGAGGGGAACAGCATAGCAGCCAGTCTGAAGGTATGTATGCACATATATTCAAGGTTGAGGGTTTTTGGCATTTAGCAAGTCACAAGTTGTCTTCCTTATTAAGGATGCAAAGTGGACAAGTTAGAAGAGGATGAGAAAACAATTAGGTGAACAAAAAAAATCTGGCTGGGGAAAAGTAGAATGATCTTTCAGTAAGTCCAGACTCAGAGCTACTTTGCTTTGCTGTTTGGTTATATCCAGTTTTACTTCTTAGCTACAAAAATGTTTGGGTAAAATACGTTATCTATCCACATCAAATACTCTATCTTTCATTCTTCTTTCCCTCCTTACCTACTGCTTTGTAATCGGAGATTGTGCAACTTAGCTATTTATTAAAGCCTAAAGTTCATAAGAAAAGGCCTCTTTTCTTTAGTTCTTCCTTGCTGCTTGTAGCTCAGTCCTCTGCAGGATATCTATGATTCACTCCTTTCTCTCTGCCTTCTGATCTCAGAGAACATTTACTATACCTTAGTGATGATCACCAGTTCTCAACATGCTAAGGCTAAACTGACTGCTACTATTTCTCTATTAAAATAACAAAGCATAAAAATGCAAAGGAAAAATTAATCACAATTTATTCATCTTGGGCAGGACCTCATTCTTCAGAGAGATACACAAACAGCAGGAACAGAGCTCCTTGACCTCAAGTAGATCACAAAGAGTGACGAGGAGATGACTTGCCACCTGTCAGCACACACAACAGCACCGCCATCTCTGGGACCACACAGTGATGCTGTGCCACAAACCCAAAGACCGAGGAGCAGGAGAGGCTGCTGCAGCCCACTATGGGGAGGACTTACTCCCTCCATCTGCTGCTCCCTGGCTGTGAAACCGAATCATTCGTACTCCCTCACTGAGCAAATCCATGCCTCATTTTAGCAGCCTCACTGAAACCACACAAGATTTTGCCGAAACCAAACAAGACAGGCAGAGAGCCTGGAACCTGACCTACAAACTACTGATGTCGAACCTGCACTTGTTTCAATCCAAGCAGAAAAAGAAGCCTAGGCCCCTCTGTATTTGCCCTTCTCATCTACTCGCTGCAACAAAGCTAACTGATTTCCTTCGCAAAGCTTCCTCTCTCTATTGCCCTGCACCTTGCAGGCAATTATCTGCCACTGCCCCACTGCTACAAACTACCTTTGCTGTACTGGCACCCATGGAAGAGTGGTGAAGGCCTGGCACCCTCCGCCCCGCTGAGTAAAAAAACCAAACCAGCTCCCCCCCGCTGGGTAAAAAAACCAAACCAGCTCCCATCAGAGAGACAGAAGCAAGAGGAGTCACAACTTGGCAGAGCAGCCACAAAGTCCACGATAAATACCTGCGCACTCCTGCAAGATCATTCACCTGGTACTTTGCAAGCTGTAGACTCTGAAAAAAAGAAATAAATCCTGGGCATTACTGCCTGAACCTGAAACACCCAGGCTGACAATTGTTTCATATTATTCCCTTGCCTTCGACACCTCTTTGTTCCCATTCAGTCATGCTGGATATCTTGCAAGCCCGTCATTTATCCTGTTCACGTAAATGTCTCATCCATTCAAACATCAGACTCTTAATTAAGATTTTAAAAGTCAGTTACACTGAAAGTGGTTTCTCACTGTTTAGCAAAGACTGCAAAGCCTGTTAAAGACAGGACCCCTCATTACAGTGTAGTTCTGTCACTTGCATAAGGACTTTATTTATAGAGTTAAAAATGCCAACTTTTTGTAAAATGCTGGCTTCTCACTTTCTAACTTGTAAAGCAACTTAGCAGTCTCCTCATTAAGACTAAACAGAAGCCAAAAAGATCTCTGTGCACAGGAAACATCAGACATGCTCAGCAAAAGAAAGGGATGGATATACCTGAACTCCATCTTCCATTTACTTAATAAAGGTTTTCTTTTAAACGTTAGTAGATCCTGGGGAAATAAAGCACAGACAAAAGCAGTTAAAAATCCTATTAGGATTAAAAGCGGTGGGTGGTGCTAGAAACACGTGCGTTTAAAACTCCTGACAGAACTGGAAAATGCTCATTTCACATTATTGTAACTAGCTTTAGAGAGACAAGGAAGAAAAAGAACAGGAAGTGTCGTCAGACAGAAGCAAGCAGTACATTAAAGTGTCACTCGGATAAATCCTGGAACATACGTTCAATAGAAGATGTGGGTATCTTTTGCACATTACATGTAATACTTCAGATAACGCATACGACATCTCTTCTTTGCCATGATCACTATCTCAAGGTGCTGTGATCTTTTGTGCTGCTCCTTCCACGTGTTCCTCATGCAGAGCAGTGAGCAGCACAATAACTGTCCCTTGCCATTTCACACAGACCTGGTATTAGATCATCTGGCAATATTTCTGCTCACGTTCTTTCTATCTTAAGAGAAAATTAAACAAAATACTGCTTTGCTGCTTCTACTGTAAGAAGAGTTGTATGGGTTGTTCTGGTGTTGGTTTTGTTTTGTTTTGTTTTGTTTTTAATTTAGGATACAAAGCAATCAATTCCCACAAACCTCAAGGCACCAAGTGTTTGGTTATAACCTAAAACAAGCTTCTGATTATGTGCCTTTCCAGAGTCCCTGCAAAGAGGAGACAGCACACATTGCCCAGCCCAGCCCATCACTGTTTCTGCGCCAGCCAGAGTCTCAACTGTTCTACAAGGTTCAGGAGTCCAAAACTTATCCCAAGCGCTTCACCTGGTCTGCTCCGGCACCAGCAACTGCTGCTGTGAGAGGCTGCTGCGAAGTCAAGCAGGAGAGCAACCAAATGAGATCTCCTCGCTCCCTGTCCTCCTGCTGTTGGGACACACACAGCCACAGTGGAGGAACCAGGAGCCCTCCCTGGCGGGGTGACTGGGGTAGTCCTTGCCTGCTGGCACCTGGCCGTAGAGTACTCCTGCTCCAAGTAGAGCCTCAGGCTTCAGTCCCCCTCTTTCAGTAGCACTTCTCCCATTTTGATCCTCCCTCAAAATTATCCTGATTTTTCTCCACGGAGGAGAAAGAAAGGGATCTGGAGAAGGATCATTAGTTCAGGTACATCAAGGGACGCAGGAGCAGAATTGGTGGGAAAGGTTGCCACCGTTGGCAATTGCAGCAACTGTTAGGAAATGAGGCATGTGAGGGGAATAGAAACCAGTACTTAAACTGTAACTGTGCAAAAAATAACTGGACCACCTGGAAAAAGATATTCAACCGAAGACACCGACTCTTCTTATTTTTCCCCCCAAGACTTCATATTAGAATCTCTAAAAAGAAGATTAAACAAAGGAAATAGAAAGGTTGATATCCAAACAATGACAACAAGAAAAGCATTAGTAGTGCCAGTATTTCATAGCTTTCTCTGTAACTAGGAAAATAATGTTAGTTTTTCATATTCACTTGCAGTATTTTCTGCATGCAACAAATTTAAAGTTGTACTTCACTTTATTTCGTTGAGCAAGAAGCAGCTACTGTCTATGCTGTTAACACAGAAATCACTACAAATTTTAATCTGCAAGTTGCCCAAATCACCATTCATCATGACATTGGTTACATACTACTGAATCCAAACAGATATATACATACACAATAATGTAACACTAAGGATTCATAAATTTTCACACAGCCGGAGCACTTACACAGCAATATAAGAGCTTTACATATAAAGCCCCATATAGCTGAAGGTGGAGACAGCTAATGTCAAATTTCTCCCATACCTCTCAGTCCTCCAGTTATTCTCTGCATACAAGCTACCATAGAGCTGAACGGGGAAAAGAAGAGGCACCTGACAGTGCTAAAGCAAACTGAGCAGCCTGTGGCATGTTTGGAGCAATCATTCCTCCTTTGCTGCTGGGGGAAAAAACAGGAGTGACATGTGGGGGGTGGATAGTTAATTAATACAGAAATTCTGGGTGGAGATTCTTCGGGCTGTAGAAGCAAAACAACTCACTCTTTCTTCATGTCATCCTGTTACAGGCTTCTCCCAAAGAACTTCGTATCATTTGACTATATACACTATTTCTTGTCATATACTCTTTTCAGGTTGTTTCTTCTTTCTTTTTTTTCCTCTTTTTTTTTTCTTTTTTTTTCCTTTTTTTTTTTCCCCGCCCCCCCCCCCACCCCGCAGATTTATTTTGTTTCTCATGAGTGTCTATCAAACAAATATGATGTCTGTTACAATATCTTGTCAGACTTTTAGGTGGAAAGCAGTATCCCTGTAAGTTGTACAGACAGACTTTCTTACAAATAGGAGTTGTGTAGTAGGTAGTAATGGTGTCACACTAAAGAACCTCGGCTTGACATTTCTTACACTAATAAAGTCAAATTACTTCAGCTGTTAATTTCTAGTCCTGTCCTTTCAAGTTTCTTCTCTTATACTGGGAAATGCGGAGTAACCACATCTGACACATGAACATCTTCCTTTGCAACTTGAAAAAGCCTGCATCTGCTTCCACAACCATCCCATGTGAAAACTTCCATTTCCCTCATTTGTATGCACCGCTTTCAAGATCCTTTGCCATTAGTTAAAACTAAAACAATTCAGAACATGGGCAGATGAAATTCAGTCTTCATTCAGAAGATGGAGCAGCAGAGACTGCCTCTAACAATTTTTGTCTGTTAAAATTTCAATAATTGGTATATTTTCTAATATCTAGCAACTACAGAAGAAGGAAACACAGTTAAATAATCGAGTTGCTCCTTCAAGTTAAACCCAAACACCCACACTTTTCATGACAGCAACTTTTACACCTTACAATCAACAAGTCAATTAACTTGCAGTTAACTACTGCACGCAAAGCAGTCTGTACTTTCCCACACAAGTTCACAGGCTCACTCTGTTGAGTCCTGCATTACTATCACGTGCTAACACGCACCATGGCAGTAGGTTAGTAGTAATCCAAGTTAGTAGGTCGCCGCAGGTTAGAGTAGGCTAACACCAGCTTAGCAGCCAGAGTCATTTTATTTCTTCATGCAGCAAGAACTAATGCACAGGTCTGCTTGGTAAAGCAACGCTACTGTTCACCAGGGTCCTGAAAAGACCTATCGTAACAAGTGCATCACCTCTTAGAGCAAAAACCAGTAGCCTAAGAAAGTCTTACCGGCACCAAGGTTATTCTCTAGAAATCAATGCATTTGGTTCACTTGGAGAAATACAAAGTTTTATTAATCATGGTGACGACATGGAGGTGTTGATGACTCAGTAAACAGAACTCCAGTTTTCCTAAAAAAACACAAGAAAATAACTATCCCTCCCTGTTGTACCAGCACCGTCACTGGCACTACCCCATCATACTGTACCTAGTATGGAGTAACCAGAACATATTGCTCTCAGGTAATAGGAATGCTTCTAGTGTTCTAGTATTTCCAATACAGTTATCTAACAGAAAAGATCAGTGCAAATACTCTATAACCAATTCACTTACTGCTGCTTTAATAAACAAAAAGAAATGAAAGTCAAATTATTTCCTCCTTTACATTAGAACATTTCAATAGTTGTTCTAAACGCAAGTTTGGTGTACAAATCCTTATCAGCTTTTACCATTTTACACTCCTACACTGTTTTGACATATAAAAACTAGAAGATAATGATGTGTCTGTTGGCAAATTGAAGTGCTGAATCACTGTTGTTTAGTGTAAGTGGCTCAGCTGTGCTTCATAGGTTTTTTTTTCAATATTAAAGAATAGCTAAGAATCAAAAGATGTAGATTACCATTCACTGAGATCTGAAATGGGCTGCTCTTTGTGCTCTATACAGGCACAGTTAATATTCTCTCATCACAGCTGCTGGGAGGGAAAATGGGATCATCTCCTGAAATCTCTGCAAGAGCCTTCTTTCCAGCAGACTTAAGTTAACTGGACATGGTGAATGACTAAAGCATGAGAGAATTTCCTGTACATCCTCAGTCCTGTAAGACATCTCTGCAAGCAGCAAGATTTACAGACAGATATCCTCTGAAACACATTCGAAAGTTATAAACGTGAATGTTAGCAGAAAAATATAGAGCTGTGATACTCATACACATGACATTTGCTGAGAATCACTCAAAGATTACTGCAGTACTTGGAGAACAACAGACTCACAGGTTCTTTATACGTCCTTAACCAAGGTGACTTTAACAGAACAGTTAAGAACGAATACTCAAAATAATTTTGCTGCTAATGGAGAACAGAAAAAGCCATTTTTGTTTGGCTTCTGGGGACAAATCCTGCTGACTGTATGGACAGCAAGAAAGTGTACACTTTGATGTTAATGGCTTTTAGCCAAGGTAGGTAGGTTTCTGACAAGGATACAACCAGCTGCTGGAGCCCCCATCCTCATTAGAAAACCTACCAACACTCCTGCTAGTTCAGCTGAAGCAGTAAATGAAGACAAACAATTTGTCCGAAGCTTACTTTCTCTCCTGAATCCATGACACCTAGATACAATGGGGATGGACACAAAGAATACTGAACAAGCTATATGACAATAACGAAGCAGTATTTGTCAATAGCTTATCCTGTCCAAATCCAGAATTCTTTCAGATAACTTAGAATTAAACAAATTAGGTCTAACCACAAAGTAGCACACTGCTAGCTCCAGCACCCACAGCCAGACAAACTTACAGGTGTCCTGTAAAGAGCCGTGCCAATTTACTCGATAAAAATCTGATGGTGACTTGGGCTTTGAGCTAAAGTTCTCACATACATGCACGACTTGCAAGTACATTTCTGTCACAGCAGAATTTACAGGTGCTCTATGAATAACAATGTTATTGAAAAGTTTTATCAATTTCCAACTGACAACTTTCTCTTTAAATACCCTCTGTAATACACCTTGCTCTTAGTATTATCAGAGAACAATTGAGCTTGTAGATGTGACACACTAAGTCTTGCGTACAAAATAAAGCACTGAGAATGTTTGTCACTTTTAGAAATGAAAATTATACACGTTCCAAGGGACTTCAAGTCATGTCTTACTAATACACTGTAAAAACCCTACATCATAGCATTTAGAAGGCTGCGCCTATACCAGCAGCTCCCAAGACAGAGTCAGAGGTTCACATTGGATCGTGGCAGTTATTAGTTGGGGATGTAACATGTACAGAGTCATATTGGCTTCTGCTATCATTGTAGAGATTATGAAGAACTACGGGTCTGGGAAAGTGGCTGACAACTCAAAAAACTTGGAAGTTCTTCCCCAGAATAAAAGTGTGTTTCATCTGGCATCTTACTGGCAATTAAGAAAAACAACACAAAATCAACCAGAAAGATTTTTTTGTTTCCAGAACAGGCTTGCTATACTGATGTATTTGAAGCAGTAAGCATTTTACAAGCACATTTATCATGGTATAAAATGACAGCATATCTGAAATAAAAATTTTACTCTGTTTTAATGGTTGGTTTCTAAGGACCAAGTTACGCAAGAATTATTGTGCATTCTGCAAGTTATATACCTCTTATACCATCTTTTCAGAATAAATATTATCAGAGCACCTTACTACAAAAACAGTACTCACTTTTTTGGAGGGCCAAAGAGTCAGCAAAGAATCCATAAAACATAATTAATCTAATCCTCAAGAAATCATTTTTATTCCCATTTAAGAATGGAAACCCCTCTACTCAGCACCAGTGAGGCCACTGGATTACTGTGTCCAGTCCTAAGCTCCCCAATACAAGAGAGTTACAGACATACTGGAAAGAGTCCAGCGAAGGGCCACAAAGATGATTAAAGGGCTGGAGCATCTCACCTACAAAGAGAGGCTGAGAGAGCTGGGACTGTTCAGCCTACAGAAGAACAGGCTCAGGGGGATCTTATTAATGTATATAAATATCCAAAGGGAGGGTGTAAAAAGGACAAAGCCAGGCTCTTCTCAGTGGTGCCCAGTGACTGGACAAGAGGCAACGGGCACAAACTGAAACATAGGAGGTTCCTCCTGAACATGAGGAAATACTTTCTTATAGCGAGGGTGACCAAGCACTAGCACAGGTTACCCAGGGAGGTGGTAGAGTCTCCATCCTTGGAAATGTTAAAAAACTGTCCAGACATGGTCCTGGGCAACCAGCTCTAGGTGGCCCTGCTTGAGCAGTGGGGTTGGACCAGATGACCTCCAGAGGTCCCTTCCAACCTCAACCAGTCTGTGATTCTGTGAAAAACAAACACATTTAACCTGCTACTATAGTGAAGCAGTACACAAGTGGCCCACTAACTTTAACAGTTCATCTCTAGACTAGACTTTGAAGCTACAGCTCTTCTTGCCTTCATGTGAAAGCCTTCAGAATCTGTTTCAGGGGAGGAATCAGAATGGTCTGTTCTAGGACACTCAGAAAATAGGAAGACTATATTTGCTATTGAACTGTGACTGTTTAAATTCTCAACTGGCAGGCTCACTCTATAAGTCAATCTACATTCAAGGACAAAAACAGTACTGAGATGAATGTACACATCCAGTCTTTGTAGCCAGGAAGTCCAATCATAAAGATCGATCTGCAGAATCATGACAGAAAAAAAAAAATCCCCCGAACTACTGATTGCCTAAATTAGTAAAGATCTTTCACAGAGCAAAGTACACGATGAACTCCTTGAAATCATAACACTTGCAAAGTTGCCCCCTCTGCCATTGCTCAGACAATCACAGGCCAAGCTGGGATGAAGGGCGGGTGCGCATGCCCTCTGCCACAAGGAAAGAGGTTCATCTGCAAGGTACCCTAGCTACAGGCAAAATATGTGAAATATCAAGGGACAAATCTTGTGTGGCTTCCTTCTCCAACCTAACCTTATTTTTGGCAGAGCAGTAAGATTACTGGGGGAAGAAAGAAAGAAAAAAAAAAAAAAAAGAAAAAAAAGGAGGGGGGAAGGGAAAGAAGAGAGAAGAGAAAAAAACCCTTTCCCTCTGGGGAGTCAGATGCCAATAGAAGATGACACTTCTGTGAGCAGGTTAAAAGGACTCTACAATATTCATGTAGGAGGAAGTTTTTGGGTTTGGGGGTGGGGTTTTTAAATTTGTTTTTAAACATGGCTTTGCACTACCACAGTCAAAAAGCTACTATGAACTATGCAGTCAGATAGCACTGAGGGCAAAGTTGTGTTTACTTGTTTCTAAACCAACACAGTGATAATTTCCATTTAATCTTTGATTAAAATAGACTTCCTTCACTGACTGGATCACAGAAGTTTCCACTTGGAGTACTCCATGTTATCAGAAAAAAGGTAGCTTTCATATACACAGCAAAACAACAATATAACAAAGCAACACACAAGTTCTCTCTGGATTTCAGCACAAATGAAATCTGTCTACCTACTGAATTTACTGCTATCTAGTGCTGTTATCCTTTCTGTAGGTATTTAGGTCAACACGAAGAGTCAGTAGTTTATGAACAAAATTATGAAATTATTAGCCCACTGATAATGCTTATGGTCTCCTTTCCATGGCTGGCTAAGCTGCATTACTTAACACTGCTTATATTAAAAGCACTAGCTGATAAAAAAACTATTCTGACAGTTGCAAGAGTGATTTTTTTTCTTTACTAACATTGCTTTCACTGATAAAAGACCACCGCCAGGATAACTTAAAAACCAGGATGTTGGCAAACTATCAAGTTGCTACATGTTAATCACTGCCAAACCCCTTCAAAACCAAACAAAGAGCACCACTTACTCAGTGACTTAAAGCCCGAGTTTTGATGGAGGAAAGAAGCCTTAACCAGAACCCATCCAAGAGAGCTTTTGCTTCCTCTTTTCTGGTGGAGCATCTAGTACTGAATTACTTAGTAATCACTGTTTCTCTGTGAAATAAAGGATGGTTTAACAAGACCTTTAAAATCTTAGCTCACAGTTTTTGCTGGAACGTACTGACTACAGTCTAAATTTTATTATAATGAACTTCAAGGGAACCAGAAAAATGTTCGCTGTAATTAGTGGGCTCATCACAATAGAAAGGCTCAATCATTTACTACACCAGAATAATGAAGAAACATCCAATCTGAACTGAATATAAATATACAATGGTTTTAGGCAGATTATTTCACATTGATCAACATTTAAATTATTCTTTTAAAATAGAACAGTCAGGAAATAAGAAAAAAACACAAATATTTTTATGCTGAATACAACAATAGAGTGGAAAAAAGAAGAGACTGACATAACTGGTTCAATCTTCCGTATGTGCTTACTCTAACAAAGATAACTCTACCAGTGAAACCTCTGGGGTCTACTTTGGCATTACTATAAATGGAGGTTGCTTGTAAATAAGGTTCATTACAGTGAATTAAGTCTGCATATCAAGCCCTGGTAGAACGTCATGTTTTGCACTATGAATTCTGAATTCCTGACATTCAAGTGTTTTTTCATTTCTTCATAGATGCAATATTCCAAAAATTTTGCTAAAAATAAATAGACCAATTTCCATCCTAATGAGGACCGCTATGCAAGAATGAAGTATAGCTTGCTTGCTCTCTTCACTACATTGCAGTTGCAGACAGAACATAATTTGCACAGGGGGAGAAGTACAAGGGAAGAAAGAAATAAGTACCTTCTTAGAATGGTACTATTCAAAGACAGTATCTTCTACCCTAGCAAAAGCTCAAAATTAATTCCTAGCCCCATAATAAATTAAAAAAAAAAACCAAACATTTGAAAATGTATTAACATTCTCCTCGAGAAACTCATAATCAACTTCTGATGGGGAGAGAAATCTTAAAGATCAAGGGCAGAAAGAAACTGTGGTTCTTCATGTCAAGTGGGAGCTACTTGAGAGCCCACTTTGGAGAGAATGGCTGTTCAAGCCTAGCAAAATTCAAGGACAAAAAGTGTAGTTAACCACCACCTTATTTGCATTCACATTATGAGATTCTTTTGAACTCAGCAGCAAAGCTGCTACAGAACCACCTGGTGATCACTGACTTAAGCAGACAAAGCTGACAAGGTCATGCTGACTTCAATGAACAGCTGCTTCAAAGCAGCTAACTACAACAGAAAGCTGTGTTCCAAGCCAATCCATCTTCAAGACTTCCAGACACCTTGGCTTGATATTAGCTGTGAACTGTCAAATCCGGCTCAATTACACACAGTTAGTGAGCTTGTTGCTCTGGATTTTGTTTTGTTGGTTTTAACTGCCATGTGTATTTCTGTACAAAACAGTTTAAGAGGGACATAAGTTTATTAAGGTGCTTTTCTGGACAACTGTTCAATCATTTCATCATGTCTTTTAAGTCGTATTGGTAAACCAGCATCTTGCAAACAAGATGTAGTAACTCAGGCAATTAACATTAGTATTTGCAGAAAAAGCCTCCCATTAAGAGATTTGATTGTTTATTTTCCATTGACTAGTTAGGCTCAGTATTCAAAAGACAGTGGATGAGTTTACTCTAATGGCTATGTTTCAGAATCCCAACCCTTAAAGAAAAATAGAAATTCAAGATTCCTCAGAAAGTCTAACTTTCTGAAAGACTCTGAAAGTTACCTTATAGTCACAATGTTAGGGGAAGCTGATTTTACCAGTATTTTGCAAAAAGTTACTGCAAAAGTCAAATCTGGCAAGGTTTCAAGAAAGGAAAGATGATGATTTTTTTTTTTTTTTAAATATAGATAAAGAGAAAATTATTATTACTTAAAAAGTAAGGGAAATATGATGAGCTCTCTGAACTTTTTATTAACCTGCACCAAGACAGAAAAGACTAAGCTTGGGGGGGGAGGGAGGGAGAAGAGGTTTAAAATCAAGGCAGTTATGTGCTCTGATTGCTTTTCCAGTGGTCAGGCAAGGATCTGTAATCCACAGTTAGTCAAAGGTTGGGCAAGACAACTTGGCTTACAAGCATCAACTAGAACTAGAGGCCTGACCTACCGATGCAAAGTCTGAAGAGATAAGCACAGTTATCTCGAGCAGGAGGAGCAAAGCGGAGTACCTGAGACCCACAGAATCCAGCATAAGCCAAGAAGAGCTGATAAACAGAAATCTGTGACGGAAAAAAACGTGTTGGCTGGCTGATAGGGAATAACAAGCAGCTGAGCAAGGCAAGCTAGTACAGCCTGAGACACAGCACCGAGAGGGCATGACTTGCCAGACTCGGAAACCAAAACACAAGAGCCCACATAAGACAGCAACAGGGAGTAAAAACCATACTCCACGGGGCCTCCCTGGTGTAGGATCACGGTATGCGTTTTGTGCTGTGGATAAAACACAACCCTGTACATGGACACATTTCCTATGTCAACGTGCCAGGATGCATTCCCACCCAGCTGCTAGTGGGTGGGGAAGTTGGTGGGCAGACGCTCAGGAGGCTGCAGGACACCCGCTGCCTATGCCACACTCACATCAGGAGGGAAACCATATCCAACTCAGGCAAGACCTAACATCTGGGCAAAAGTTTCAGGCATAAAAGCAACTTCTACTGCCAGCACCAGAGGTTTTGGTACAAGACCCACAGAAGCCTCAGGAGTGCTAGCAACCAGGCTTTTTAAGAATATAGTCTGATATATTACTTGAGAGCAACACTACAAAAATCCAGTCCTCCTCCTTGTAAAAGGGGATTGGATTGGGAGTGACAGCGGACAGTAGGGAAGAGAAGGAAAGCAGCTGCTGCAATACAGAAATAGGGCCTGGCAGTGGGAAAGTAGGTGAGAAGTGAAGAGGCAATAGTGTCCTTTTTGCTCAGCCAGCATGAGAATATCAGAACAAAGCTGCTAAAATTTGTATGTCCGTATCCAACCACAGCTATTTGAATAGGATTGAAAGAAAGGACTAGACATTTCCCACTACAGGGATACAGGGCAGACTCCCTCTGAGGCCGATTAGCTCTTTGTGGCCAAATGTGGAAAAAAGAAACAGGACAGAAGGGATACCACCAAACTTACTGATAGTAGCCTCAAAGAGGCTTTCCACGTGGCAAGGCTTACATGCGCTTTGGGTGTGCTGACATCCGCAATTACCTCCAAATGCAGGAAACTTTATTGCCTATCTGTAGCAGTGGAAGACTTTGTTTCCATCCTCCTCACATATTAAAAACAAGCAAATAAAAACCCATGACGCAGTTGATAGATGGTTAATAGCAATAAAGAAGTATTTTCAGGGAATGGCCTGGAATGCTGAGCCTCTTCTCCCTGAGAGAGGCCCCAGAGCACGGCCATTCGATGAAGCCAGAAATAATCTCTCAGCTGCATGAGATCAGTTCTTCCTCCACCCTCAGTGGAGGAGTTTTTTCACAACGCACACAGTTCCAGGGCAAAGACAAACCCTCTGGGCCTTTTCCAGGGCCTTACATCTGACTGGCTTAGTGGGAGGGAAGGCAGAAAAGAGCTATAAGGTCTGCAGTCAGAGACAGGAAAAGGAGATGCAAGGGTTATAATGTCCTGTTTTGCTGTAAATGTATCAAAGGGCCCTTGATATAATGACCAAAGAAAGCAACTGCACTACCAAGTAAAGGATAAGCAATTCAGGGAGCAGGTTCAATTAATCCCAGACAGTAATAGAGGAGGGCTGCAGAGACTGAATAAGGACTGTTGCATATTCTGCTGGGACTTAATAGCACCTGAGCTCCTGCTGTGTGGGTGGGCTGTAAACATGCAGATGTCTTGTCATGAAATGATGCAGGGAAGTCAAGAAGAGATTTGGGACACTGCTCAAAAGCCACGATGGAAGTGAACTTGAATTCTTAGACTGCTGCCTCCCAAGCTGAAGAGCAGATACTGTAGTAAAGACAGATTCACTGTAAGCAAGAAGTATTCCAGGCATGGGCAAAGGCCAACAAGGCCACATAAACAAGGACAAGCCAACAGCTTAAGAGAAAATTAACCGTTTTTCAATCCACTTTATTTAAAGACCAGCATTTAATAGCGTTCCTCTGAAAAAGGCTCTTTGGAGCTGCTGAGAAATAAAAGAGTAGCTCATGGAAAAGATTGGTCTTTGATAAGATCTGACCTCCTTTGAAGTTGCTGAGATAACTGTACCAACTACGAAGTTAGGGTGTGACTATGTTACTGTCTTAGTTTGGATCAGGAGAGCACGCCTGGAGCAAGTCTCTAAGTTGATGCCAACTCCATTCCCCTGGTTTGTGCTGCAGAGCTGTCTTGGCACATACGAGTTAGATCCCTTCCAGATTACATAAAATCGGGAGATGTCGTCCAGCCACTGATGTGCATTCAGTGCTGGCATCATACCACAACTAACCTGAAGGAAACCCTCAAAAATAAGGATAGCGTGGGTGCAGGTTTCCCAGCAGCAAATGTTCTGCTCCGAGTGGTCTGACCTGCTGTAAACGCAGATACAGCTTGTTTCATAAGCAGCGGAGTTGTGGAGCCTCCAATCTCAAACAGCTGAATGCAAAGACTGTCGAATGACTACAGGCCCAGTAAGACTCTTCTGAGTGTGCATTTGTGTCAGCATTCCCCCTCCTCAGGCAAATTCAAACTTGGAAAAATTACATATTGCAACAGGGCAGGACAAGAAGTGGGCACGTGGGAGAAGAGCCCATGGAACTCACAACTCCATGTCTTAAAGAATTAGGAATGTCCTGCTTAGGGAAAAGAAAAAAAAAAAAAACACAAAACAACAAAGTAAGAGGAATTCTTGCATTTTGTCCTTATATTTATATGAGTCTTCCTCTCACAGTGCTCCAAGGATATGCCTCTTTTTTTGAGTTTAGACTGCAAAAAATGCTTCCTAAATTCACTGGCGCAGCAAGGCTGCCAGTGTCTTTGATATAATTCTGCTAGTATACTGCTGATACAGAAAATAAAGCCCACCTGTCCGGTGTTCCACCATTGGAAAAATTGCACCATTTTCCTGTATTATATCTGATTATGTACCACAAACATTAACGCACTATTAATATTGATTTATGACCTTATTTCACATACAGAATCTTGCCGTTTCAGATACATGACTCCACTAGCCTAATGATGTCCAGCAGGCCAGTCTTTTACATGTTTTCCTATTTAGAATTGCTTTCCCTCCCTCTCATTGTAACAACTTAGCTATATTAAATTAGTATTATTTATCTGGAGAAAGCTTGCCTAAAGAGTTATGTTTTTGAAATGAGGGCAGAAGTCATGCTGATCACACAATTCGCATTCTCTTTGTTTCTCCTTGTATCTTAAGATGTTCATGTACATACTTCAACTAATTTCTCATAAAGCTTTGGGAGAAAAATATTACAATTTAATGCATAAATGGCTACAGTTTTCTGGTCAAGATGCACTCATGCCTAATGGAGATACTTGGATACCTGAGTAAAAGCATTCCACTTACAAAAGTGTGCATTATAACAGTCGAATTTGCATGTTGTTAACAATCAGAGTATCACAGGTCTTTAATCTATTGTTATGATGATGCCTGCTTCACTATGCTACTTAGGAACTTGCTTACTGAGTATACTTAACACACCAAATGCTTACTTTTCTTTAACTGTGTATTTATTAAGCTATTTTTGATAGGAAGAGGAAATTCTACAAACTGACATCTTTTGTGATTCTTATTCAAACACAAACAATTTTACAGTGGAATTTCCAATTTAACCATCTTCAATAAAAACACAATGTCAATCCTGCAATTTTAAGTCTACTTGTAAGTCAAGCCACCCTTTCTGCTTCCCACAGCCCAACTAATACTGAAGGTGCACAGTTGCCACAGTGCACACACGTGACAGATTAAAAGTGATATGTAATAAAGGCACACCACAGGAGATATTGCATCACTATGTGGAAAGCCGGAGTAGTTTTAGCAAGAAGCCTTAATTAGTTGGACACGCAATTAAGCTTGCTTTTGTGGGGCTGACGAGGGGAAAAAAAAACACACCAAGAAAACACAGAATCACACATTTTTCTCCGTATTTCAGTACAGTTTCAGATGGCTTACCCCCAGCCTAACCAACAATTTCTTTGGTGGTTAAACATTTGCCTCAGGAGACAGAAACAGGCGGGTGTAGGCCCTGTTTGAGGAAGGCACCAAATGCAGGTTTCCCACTGCCACGGTGCGTTCAATCACTTAAAAGGCGGGCGGTACGGCTGGAAGGGTCCCTCTCCCAAGCAGAAAGCGATCTTCCTCATCTGAGGATGAAAGCAACGTCTCGTCCTGCGCATTAACCACGTAGCAGTGGGCCATACTGAGAAAGCTAACCCAGTCCATCAAGCGGCACAGGCGGGAGGGCACCTGGTTTCCACGCCGGGCCCCGGCAGGCG
>NW_009195764.1:0-18403 GCF_000690835.1 Fulmarus glacialis | reverse complement strand
ACGATTCTATGATTCTATAATTCTATGATTTAATCCAGAAAAGGCTATGGTACTTTCTACTGGAATGTCACCTGCATAAGTAAGCATTGAGGATATCTGGCTTTTAAATACTAAAGCTTATGGCCCTGACATAACAAAGGAAAAAAAAAAGTCCTAAAGTGAGGTTGTGTCTATGTTATCAGGTAATTTAGCTGCTCAGTTCATCCCCTGGTGCTTGACCATCACATTGCATAAAAGTCAGTACCACTGTGGTCTCTGTCTTGGAGAGATCCAACCTAGTTCCCTCACAAATAAAGTCCAGGCTGGGTTCGTGCTTTCCTCAGGCTCCTACTGCTGGGCCTTAGGAACAAGAGTGCACAGGGCAAACACTAGGCAGTGAGAATACATCAATCTGCTCTACAAAAGGACACATTTGCACTAGTGGGAATACATGCCTCTTGCCAGCAGTTGTGTCTGAAGTTTGGCTGTTGCAACAACCCGAGGGTATCAGCTCAGCTGAATGGAGCATCTTTTGCCCAGATTCTGCCCAAGCCTGGCTGAAATTCACAAACCCCTGCCTATACCACCAGAGAGGCCCCAATCATAGAAACTATGCCACGTGCAATGGCTTTGGCAGAAAGAACAGCAGATGTTCTCATTGGTGAGTTTAGCTGGTTGTGCCTATTATCTCTTATAGGTGCGTGGCCAGAGGATTTGGACAGAAAGAAAGGAATTTTATGCCTTTAGTTTCTTATAGAGGTGCCCTAACCATGAAGCAGTGAACAAGGCTTAGATAGAGAAATGCTCCGCCACTGCTACTGAGGGGGTGTCCATCATGCCCCTAAGAAAGGGACAGAGCAAGCCGGAAGAAGCATAGCTAGATCTCAAGACATTCACTTGATAGAGCCTGACATAATATATATATTTTAGCAGTGGGTTGTATAATGCAAAATGCAAAAGCAGTCTTGAGGACAAGGTTTAGAGCAAGAATAAACAGCTTTGGAGGCATTTTGTGTAGGAGAAAACTTGTCTGCAGAAGGGGACAGACAGTTGTTTCCTCACTAGTAAAGACACTGAAAGAATAGTATTGTGTAGGATGGTGAGCCATTAGCCAAATATGTTCAGTTATTAAGTCTAAGTTTGTATTTGGCTCTAGGGATTGGAAAAAATTGTTTCTATTTTATCTGAGAAAGTCAGCATAGCCTATAAAACCCCAATTAACCCGTTAGCATGATCCTGTATTACCCTACTGTATTCACAGTTTGGATCATGCAATGGAGTGCCGCATGGAGATCCTTCAACCGTCACCAGTGGAACCGAGGGACAGCCTGCTTAGCTTAAACATAGTAGTCTGCCAATATATCTGCACAGCTTTTGGAAACTATGCAAATGTCTCTGGATGGTACTGTATGGCTCTCCTCCACTGGCCAGTTTCTCCATTGTGTTCCCTTTGTGGTATTTTGAAGTTGCTGGATGGGAGGAGAAAAATGTGAGATAAAGTGAAACCAGCTATGAATGCTCTTAAGCACCTGCTGTTGGTCCCTGCTGGTGGACTGGTGGTGTGCTCGATAAATCTGTCCTCAAGTATGACAGTTTTTGTGTTCTGAAGTCTGAATTCACCAAAGCCAAATCAGCAACAAACCTGAACGATGGCGCACCTCCGTTGTCAAGCTCTGCAGGCTAAACTTCAAGGCTCCTGTCAGGCTTTGTCCCCTGTGTGATATCAGCTAAATATATACGAATGTTCCCTCACCACCCACCTGTTGACTGCCTCACCTCCTACTAATCCAGAAACCACCCAAAAGACACTTCGTTCTCTCTTGATATATCAGTCATTTATTATTAGTTTAACCTGCACTTACAACATTTCAACATATCTAAAATCCATATGCCAGAACTCCTAAGCCATTTCAAATAAATTTTTTTCAAGTAATAGCCAATGTTGGACAAAGTACTAAGAATTCTGTGAACTTCATATGCCATGTGCTCCTGCATTTGTTGATTATTTAATGTAAATAAAACAATAAATGCCAATAAAATAATTCTTCTCTGATCTTTAATTTATAATTCTTTTGTCTTAGGTTTACAAGATTTTTCTTGTAGTATTTGCTGATCTTGTCAGGGAAGCCTGTAAACCCAGTGAATGAGAAATACAAAAACCTCCTATTTTAATACAAAATTCTTTTATAAAAGTATTGATACAATTTTAATTCTGAATCACCTAAATGATTGTCTGTGTATTTGACAACATATTTCATATGAACTGAATACACTCACTGTTTCACATTAACATTCAGGAATTGTGACCTGTATTGTTTAAATGTTCTTAGTAGCTACTTATCCGCTTTATATAAACCATTACCTTTAAGTCTCAGATTTTCCCAAACCAGCATGGTTTCATTATCATCACAGTCTACTATTTAAATACTGCTTTATTATCATTGCCAGACGTGAACATCTGTATTTTCTTGTTTGGTTCCTTTTCTTGATCTCCAGTTTCAGTACCATCTGAAGTGGGACCCAACTCCCAAGAAGTGACACTCTACAACTGGTTATTAAGTCTGATTTCTGGGCCTGAGGTACCTCTGACGACCGGTCAGCTCTGAGCCATCTTCCCATGCTTAGTACCTCTGACAGCTGCTTCTCACAGAAATGCCACTCTGTGTGGATGGCTACAAAACCCATCCGGGAGTGATGTGTGTTAAACCTCCTTCTGCACCTGAGAGGGTCTGTTTGGGAGAAGGGAATGGGTTCCTTTCTACTGAAGCAGATTGCTAGACTGCAATATTTCACCATTATCTAACAAAGACTGTACTCTGATGAGAATCATGGTTGGAAAAACATGGGAAGTGGCCCAATACTTAGTGGGGGTCTGGGAAGTCTGCTCCGAGGTAGCTGGTGGCAAAGGGATGAATAGAAACTACTCAAAAGGTAAATCTACATTAGGCACCTTTTATGTAGCAGTATAGACAAAGACAAAGCCACTGCGGCAAAGAAAGTGATCAAAACATTGGAAACATAATAGGAACTCACGTGCCTGACAGGAGATGGAAATCCTGGCTTTCCCTTGAAGCAATGTATCACACCAAAATGCACGCTGCAGAAAGGATTGCAACCCAGTCCCTTACTTGGATGAACTTCCTTCCCAGAGAGTCTGGGACAGAGAAACTTTGCCTGTCGGGCCACGCACAGATTCTTTTTCCTTTTTTGATACCATGTATTGCAAGTAACAGTGGGGCTGCTGTGCCAGGTAACTCCTGTTCCCCGCTCCTAGGAGGAACATTGGCAGCAGTGGCAGCTAGCTGGACTGACACTGCTGGACTACTGTGTGACCCAGCTCACGCCCGGTCCCCTTCCTTCAGCCTTCATCTTGCATTGTGACAGTGGCATGGCTGAGGAGCTGGTGCTATCTCCTACGCTCAACTATTTCCAGAACTCCAGTACTGCAGCACATGTTTTTTGGCTCTTAGCACTGTGATGATTCTGGCGCACTGCTAATAGCGTTAGAAAGTTGTCTCACATGCTACCCTTCCCTTCAGCTCAAGAAGCATTTAATTATACTGTTCAACAAGCTTGAACAAAAGTATGTAAGAACAGTCAGAGAAATTAAGCTTATATTATAGAAAACAGGCAGAAATAAAAATGAAAAGCTAATGCTTGAAAGTTAGGACAGGCTATCTATGTACTTTACTTCCATTTCTCTAAAAGAGATAAAAAGAATAGAAAAAAGTTTTCCAATCTACAAAAAATTAGTTTTCCATTCAACTGTTGTGATTAGTTTCCTGTAGACCTATAACCCCCTTTGTTTGTTTACACGAGCTAAGTAAAAAAGTTATTTAACATCGGCATATGGAAAGACCGGGGTTTGACACCATCCTTTCAGACAAGTGATCATACTAACGCCCTTGCTGCTAACCATTTACTACCAAAAACCTTTCCAAATAAATCTATTATTTAAATATAAAGCAATTAATTCTTTAATGGTTGGATCCTTGAGGAACCTGCCTACTGATTTTCATCAGATGGTCTCTTCTCTTTCCCATGTAACCAAGCATCCTCGCTGGCATTAATTTTGCGCCAGCTCCCTGATGCAAGCTGTCCCCTCCAAGAGGTATAAAGGTTTACTTCTATCCAGCAACCCTGACAGGGTTGTTTTCATTCCCTTCAGAAACTGCAACTGACTCACAGGGATCTGTTTCTACCTTGACCTCACTGTGAATCATTTTTCAATTGTATCTAAACCAGTTCACTATATAGCATTATTGTTAAGCTTTACCTGTGGGTGTGGTGATTAAACTTCTACACTGCACTGCAATTCTTTTTGTAAGGATACTGAAAGGCGGAGAAGGCAGGTGATACTGGACTTCTGCTTCTCAGTCAGATGAAAGGTTAAAGGAGATTTCCTTGTCCATTCCCTCTTGGCTGTGGGCTACAAGTCTCTCTGATTTTTCTGGCAAGTGTTTTTCTATGAGATGGCCATTGTTTTTTGAGTCATTGTGTTACGACAGCACTGCAGTTTAGCAGGACTTTGCTGTTGCCATGAAAGTGTGGGAACATCAGGAAGATCAGAACAAAGGCGGATTTAGAATAGACTGAGGATATAAAAATCTATTAAAGACCTTCTGTCTCTTTTTTCCTCCAAGTGAAAAATCAATAACGTGGTATAAGCCAGATAGCACAAAATGGACAACTCCTAGACCTTCAATTTATGCACAAAGTGACCTTGACCTATTCTGCAATTTCCTATCATTAATTTATTATGTACCTCTCCTAACCATATCACTATAAACCACAATGAAAAACAAAACTTAAGAGCTGGATGTCTTTCCTTTCTTTTAAAGAAGCGGACTTAGCATGGAGTAAAAGGACATAAGTTATTATTTACAACAAAGGGGAAATATTTTTTTTCACTATTCATAGTCTAACTAAATAATGATTTACTATCTAGAAGCTAGCTGCAGAATACATTTAGGAATCATATGACTCTGAACTTTCTGAAAATGTTATTACTGTCTGTACGTTTCTACCTTTAGCCTCACACTGTTTTCTGTGATATTTTCATGATCATAAGGAAAAAGGCGATGTGAAAACAGTTTGTCAACCACATTTAGTTCTTCTAAAATAACTAAATACACCACATTGTCAGTCGTAGATCAGTCTATTATACAAGCTGCAATCAGAAGATAATGACTTCCTCTTACATGGGCCAGGTAAGACACAGAAGTTAATTCAGGTCATACAGTGGGGAATCAGTTGTGTTTGAAGTAAACCTCAATGTTTCGATGCCAGTTATAAAGAGCAGGATTTGAATGAACGTATGGAAAAAAAAAAGCGGGAAATTCTGTTTCATAGAATCATAGAATCGTAGAATGGTTTGGGTTGGAAGGGACCTTAAAGATCATCTAGTTCCAACCCCCCTGCAATGGGCAGGGACACCTTCCATTAGACCAGGTTGCTCAAAGCCTCATCCAACCTGGCCTTGAACACTTCCAGGGATGCCCCAGGGAGGGGGCATCCACAACTTCTCTGGGCAACCTGTTCCAGTATCTCACCACCCTCATCATAAATAATTTCTTCCTTATATCCAATCTAAATCAGTTTAAAAGCATTAACCCTCATCCTATCACTACACTCCCTGATAAAGAGTCCCTCCCCATCTTTCCTGTAGGCCCCCTTTAAGTACTGGAAGGCTGTTATAAGGTCTCCCCAGAGCCTTCTCTTCTCTAGGCTAAACAACCCCAAGTCTCTCAGCCTTTCCTCCCAAGGGAGGTGCTCCAGCCCCCTGATCATCTTCGTAGCCCTCCTCTGGACCCGCTCCAACAGGTCCATGTCTTTCTTATGCTGGGGGCCACAGAGCTGAACACAGTACTCCAGGTGGGGTCTCACGAGAGCGGAGTAGAGGGGGAGAATCACCTCCCTCGAGTTTGCTGGCCACGCTTCTTTTGATGCAGCCCAGGATGCGGTTGGCCTTCTGGGCTGTGAGTGCACTTGCCGGCTCATGTCCAGCTTTTCATCCACCAGTATTGCCAATTGCTTCTCCACAGGGCTGCTCTCAATCCACTCATCACCCAGCTTGTATCCATGTTTGGGATTGCCCCAAGCCAGGTGCAGGACCTTACACTTGGCCTTGTTGAACTTCTTGAGGTTTGCACAATTTCTCATCTTCTAGTCAAACCTTTTCTATGCTGTCTAAAACTCATCTAATGCCCAGGCAGTAGTCCAGTCCATTCCTTTCCAGGGCTGATCTAGCCCTGTGAGCGCCTCTTTTCACTAGGATCTACCTTAATTTATCTGTTTTGGGCAGCTGAGTCCCATCCTGTCAGTGACATGTCTGTTGTGGGCCAGACTTAGTCAGCTATGTACCCATTTTTCCCTGAGGAGCCCTCGAGGTGACTGAAATCATCAGGAGGTACTATCTTTTGCACATGTTACTCGAACACGGGGCAAAAAACAAGTGGAGACAAGGATTTAAATCTATTCTTATTCGCAGCCAAGTTCGTAGCCACTGGGAAAAGGCCTTCAATATTTTTCCTTTTCAGTTGCATACCTGAGCTTCAAGAGGAGAGGCAAAAATAATATTCATCCAGTACAAGCTCTCGGTCAGCAGAAGAGGCAGATGCCTAACAACAGAACAGGCTGGACCAACTTCTTGAGCTCCCCAAGTTGCCTGCACAGGTAGTACCAGGGAAGTGCCAAGGCGAGGCACACCGGCACTCTCTCTGCCAGTTTCCACGTCTCCCTTCTGACATTCCGATGAATCTGGGCAATTCTGGTCAGGCAGATTAGATGCTTCCTCACCCTCCCCTCCAACATCCACCTTCTCCCAGGGGCACCTACCTGAGATGTGGCAATGCCTAAATGAGGTTGCCTGGATTATCACCCTGTTCAGGTTATTCTGCTAAATACACTGTCATGATCTTACAACAGGTCCAGTTCAATCTGAATGTCAAAAACTCTTGACACTATCGTGCCTGAAGGTGATAGAAGCTCGTATTTATCAAAACCAAGTTTCTATTTTCAAACATGAGCACTAAAAGTAACTGCTTGGGTTTTATTTTATAGCACTTCAGGTTTTTTATGAAACTGAACAAGCAGGCAATGTAAAACACAAGGAAAGGTATTCTTATATTAAGAGGAATTAATTCCCAGAACAAGTTTGCAAAAGTAATTCAAAATCACTAGTAAAGAGCATCTCCAAAAACAGTTGCCAGTTATTGATCCTCTGTGCTCTGCAGATAGGAGGCTGACAGGGAAAGCATCCCCCTGCATGGGTACTGTGGTGTCTCAGATGCGTGGGCGCAGAGCGTTATGAACTACAGCCAGCTTCCAATCTGTGCTGCATGAATACCCATCACTTCTTAAAATCCCCAAATCTGCTCAGAGGTTTGCCCTCGATTTCAACAGGAGCACGATCACGCTCTCTAAGGGCGCTTGAGAGCTGCTCTGCACCTCGGGTACAAAGTCAGTGCATTCACAAGGGGAGCCCTGTCACTCCTATTCACTGCCCGCTGCACTAAACCCCAGGGAAGTTGTTTCTGGGTCAGTGTCTTGTGCAGTTGTTCCAAAGTCCCGGTCAGGAGTACGGAGGGGACAGACTCAAGACTTTCCCAATGTTTTCTGTTTCCCCTCCTTTTGCACGCTGGTTAAAATTTGTAGGGGTTTTGCCCCTTGACCCAGCCTTCTGCTGCAGTATTGATGGGCCCTCCCCTGGCATTTGGGGATCTACAAATCATGCACACCTTGCACTTGTTCTATTCAAATGTCAACAGCATGTGAAAAAGAGAGTGTTGCTTTTTGCCTGACCCAAATGCAGCTTTGCAGGAAGAGCAGCATCAGGCCCACGCTGCTTACATTTTCACGCCAGCAGAATGAATGTCAAAACCTAGTTTTCTTCAAAGCTAACCACAGGCAAAAGCAGGGCTGCTTCGGCTGACTGGAAACAACAGGTATAAATAACCTCTCGTGCCCTAGAAAGCAAGAGCCTGGAAAGGCTCCTGGGGTTGTTTTCTGCACATCAGCCTATGAGCTCGGGGTGTTTTAATGCTCTGTTGATGCCACGGGAGCTGATAGAAGCAGGGACAGATTACACCGAGAAGGAGGTAAACAAGTTGTTTACAACTCAGCGGGGCTGCAGCGTATCCTCCTTACATCGGCTGAAAGGCAATGAGAGCATTGGACACTGGGCTGCTGATGGGAAAGGATCCCTGGAGCTGCCAAGCTCTGGCTCCAGAAATGTCCGTGGGGCTTCAATAACAGGAAATCACGTGTGCTGTCATTATCAGCTGCTGAGCGAGACAGATGCACCCAGATCAATATCAGTGTCCGATATCAAAGAGCTATTGTGACGGTACCCAGCGTTTTGAAGTAAGGAGAACAACAAAACTATTTTAAATTATTAGGGCTGACAAAAATCCCCTGACTTTCTGTTTTCTGTTTTGTTTTTGTTTTTCCTTTCTGAGGCAGTGGATTCATCACATTAAAGGAACTGAAAGGCCTCTCTGCCCAGAGTAACTTTGATCATTATTGATCTAATTAAACTCTGTTTGCCTAAGGTTGCAGTGGGAAAGGGCTGCAAATCAGCAATCTTCCTGATCTCTTTTAATAGTAAAGGGTATCTGTTCACTCAGCTTGGGAATCGGCATGTCCTTTAGCACAGCTGAAACTGGAGTAAGCTTCCCTTATTATGCCACGTTTTATGCTCTCTAAAAATACAATTTAGGAAAAAGCAAAACATCTTCAGGGCTCTTTTTCCAAGCAGGACTTGGGGAGTGGAGAGGTTCTGCACGTAGAGGAGTGTTCTCCCTGCACTAATGTTAGAGTTGTGGGGGTCTTGATCACACTATCATTACACGACACTGCTGATTTCTGCAATGGGCTTTCTGTTTCTTGTAATTTGTGTTGTCAAATAAAATATGTTTGTAAACAAGCGAGCCATTTTAGCTTTGTGCAAATTATACACTAAGAGATGAACTCTGTTTTACATCTCTCTCCTGATATTTCAGCCCCCTTTTTTTCTTTTAACAGCTGGTAGGTTAGGATATTTTTGAAGGATCTTTTTCTTTTGTGCCTTTAAAACCATTGCAAGCTGTTGCAAAGAATTCAGTAGTTTTCAGGCCCAGGACGTTCAAAGGAAATCCACAGGTAAAAGCAGGGAGCTTATTTCATGGTCCAAACAGAGGTACTTTTGTTATGCAAGGACAGCCCCTGCAGAAGGATTCCTGAGATACTTTGGTCCCTCTGATTTCAGATAGGGAAGAATCTGTGACACATGAGAAATGCACTGAGGTGAATCACGCACTTCTTTCCATTGCTTCAGCTGGGTGACTGCTGTGCTATTGGTACTTCAGAAAAGAGCCAACAGCTAAGACAGATCTTTGCCTTCTGCCAGTTCTGCTGGTGGCTCATCTGTTTGCATTACACACTCTAGCCTGTAATTGCATTGCTGTATGTTTGCGTGTGCGTGTAAACTAACTGCTCACGTAACCTTGCATATCCTGATAAAAGCAGTGTATAAGGACGAGATGGTGCAGTCTGCACGCTAGCACATATATACATTTCTCTTAAGTGCAAGTCAGGTGCTTGAAGGGAGGTAAGCAGATTTGGAACAGGAAAAGGTCCTGGGCTGGGAAGTGGCATTGGGCCGAGGGAGGTTCGCAGGTTTCATTCCCTTCGTCTTTGTACCAGCAATCAGTGCATGAAAAACTGTCTCCTTTCAAAGCTGGGAAGAGACTCGGGGTGGTGGCAGGGTCTGAACCCCTCCTCCGCTACTTTTTAAGACTGTGCCTTTGGCAATCCCCCCAAATCACCTGCCGTGAAAGCAGTCCTGCCTAGTTTTCCAGTACCACTTCGGCCAGTAATTGGATCGGAGCGGGGGCTGCTATTTCCCCTCTGGCCGAGAAGTCTTCCGCAAGGAAAGAGTTAAAGCGAGCTGTTTCCAGCCCTGCCTGCGCTTGTGCGGTGCCTCTCACAGAGCTCTCCTGCCGGCTCCCGGGGCCTGCCGGAGATCGCCTCTGGAGTAGAAAGCTTGTCTCCCGTGATAAGATAGACGAGTCCTTAATGCGATTCCTCAGATCCCCAGAGGGATATCCATAAATGCTGCAGAATAAACAAACAGGGGGAATAATGAATGGGAGCAGAGCAGCAAGGCAACAAAACAGGGCAGCAGCCTGCAAGCTGTAGTAAACAAGTGCACATGCGGCTCTAGAACCGCCCCTCGCTCGGCGGCTGGAGCCGCAGCCTCCAGCGCTCGCTGCCGCCGGGGGAGATTTCAGCCTTCCCTAAATTCCTCCTTCCAGCTTGCTCCAAGCCCGGGCTGCGAGGTGCTCGCTCACGTGCTCTGAATGCATCCGTCGATTTTTACAACTGTCTGAGAGCCCCGGTTTCCTCTGGCGGATCCACCGCCAATACTATTACCCGGCAGAGGAAAAAAGAAAGGAAGCTGCTAAAATAACTGTGCATCACCGAAATAGATGGAAAAGGCTTTTTAGGTCATGCAGTCCGTGCCCCGGCCAGCAAAGGTTGCTCCCTACAGAATAAATCTGAGTGCTCTGTAGATCAGCTTTATATTGATGTATTAGACTCCCTGTTGTGGATGGTTCTTTTTCAGCCCAAGTTTTGGTGCTGGCTTTTTTTGATCATGGGAAACCTTGACCAAAGTCATAGTATAAACTGGCACAGCTTCAGTAGTAACAGTTTACCCCAGGCAAAACTTAGTCCGTTTTCCTTTTTTCTTTTTCTGACTGTTTTTACGACATAAAATCTTTCTCTCTGCAATATAGAAATGTTCTACAAGGTCACTTGCACAAAATGTAATAAAGTAAGCTTATTGTTTCCCAGAAGAAGATTATGTTTGAATTTCTCTTTTCTCCTCTTTTTATTTAAACTGCTGTCTGGTTCACTTTGGCGGGGTTCAACTGTGAAAGTCACACAAGTCCTGACTGCCCTCTCATAATATTGGGTTTCAGACTGTTAACATGTGTTTCAGTCAGTGAAGCAGATATTCCAGGGCTTCTCTGACCTACTTTAAATGTTGTAATAGCTGATGGTCATCAAGTGACCTTGTCATTCCCTGGGTGCTTAGATAGTTAGGTATATCCAGGATAACCTTCAGTGTGTATCCTACCCTTCTGGTCATTTATTCTCTTAACTCTTTGTATGGGAGGTTGGCGATCAGAAGGGAGCCGGCCAACCAGACCGAGGGGGAACCCTCTCCGTGGTGCAGCATAGCTGGAACCCCCTCAACTGGTGAGAGAAAATTGGAGGGAGAGATTGAAAATAGCAGCTGAAATCCTGGGGTTGCCAAGAGTCCCTGCACCTCAGCTGAGACAACTGCATGGCTGAGGTTACACCTGCATTACCTGATCTGAGAGCATTTCCATGTTTCTGAGCCGCGGTGTGTGCTCTGGCCATATCCTAACTCCTAACTCTGCACCAAACCCCGATCTGCACACCAGCCTTCTCCAGCCCGCTCATGCATGCCCATGGAAATGAAACCTTGCGGGTGAGGGCTGGCCGGGATTGGTGGCACATTCCCAATGGCACTTATACACCCCCACGGAGCAGGGGAGCTGGATGTGAGCCTTTCCTTCTGTCCCTTCTGATCCAGTGGAAAGGCAAACAGATAAGCGTAAGTAATTGGCTCTTTAGAGCTGTTAGACTTCAAAATGAAACAGAGGAATAGTGCTTACAGACTCAGGAGCAGGTAGGAGGTAGTTTTAAGAAGCTGCCTCTTATCAGCTCTCAGCTATTGGTTTCTGCCTCCCAGCTGAGACAGTGCCTGACTGTGTCCTAATTTTGATAAGATTGGGCCAAACATGCAATCCAAACGTGCAAAAGCCATCAAGAGAAAAGTCTGCAAAATTTTTTTCGTACAAGGGTTTAAAACCTCTATCATCAGCAGAGGAGGGAGTTTTGAGGAGAGAGCAGGAATAGATGACAAGTAACACAACTCTGCCATTTGAGATAAGGTGAATACTCTTTCTTCTTTGCTCTTTAACATTATAGTACCTATGACAGGCAGCAGAACATTTCTGATTTATTATAAGAGAGCAATGGTAAACATACTATATAGGTAGTATGTTAAAGTGTTTACCTGTGTGATAAGTTTTGCAGTTCTGAAACAAAATACTTTTTTTTTTAAATATAATCAGGTTTGCAAATGAGATAGCCATGTTGGGGATATTTTATTATGGAAGCGGAATATGAATGAAGCATCTTTACAATTAGGTAAGGAACAATAGCCAACAGCCTAAATTTAAATGATAGTTCATAGTATAAGCTCTATGGAGTACCTAGAAAAGGTGGGAGGGAAGCAACAACATTTCAAATGAGTAAAGAAGAGAATCAGGAGAAGGTAGCATGGGGGTCCAGAAGTCAAGGAGAAGGCTATAACGAAACAGCTACTGAAAGCAGTAAGGTGTTTGAATATGCAGGCGATTCCTTCAGCTGGAGACTTCTTGAGACACAGAGATATCATTGAGGGCACTGGTAAGAACAACTGGAAAGCAGGTAGAAGACAGCAGCCAGGGTGGCCTGAACCCTGCTAGGAGGTGAAGAGCAGAAAACAGAGGCAAGAACTGTTAACAGCAAGGAGAAGTCAGGACGCCAGAGCATGCAGAGCAATAAGAGAGCTGGAGAAAGAGTTGAAGAGGAGGAAAGCAGTGACAGCAGGTCTATGCTGAACTTCTCCATGAGAAGTTACCAAGGTCCAACCAGAAAAAAAGAGAGCTAAGAATAAGAAGGCTGAAGAGGGCAAAGAAACTTACAGAGGCTGGAACAAGGCAATGGGGGTTAGCTACTACTGTTGTAGATGGAATGATGAAATAGTATTGGTACGGCAGAAAAGGAAGTGCAAAGACATTTCCAGTGGAGGAAGCTATCTGGTGCTGAACTTTTCCCAGCTGCTTTCAGTGGCTCAGCATTTGGCAGAAGAGGAAATTGAATATTGCTGATATTTATTATAGTTCTTGTTCTAAATTTTGCTTTCACTTAAAAAAAGAAAGAATGGTATGGAGAAATGCATTTATGTCTTTTACAGCCATTTTGTCTGTTAAAAGTGTGACTTCAGCCCTTTAAATCTCTGTTTGTAGCAGCACTCCAATACCTCACAGGGTCCTTCTAAGTAATGGCTACTGTGTAATGGCTCTTTACAGACATCTGCTCAAACTGTATCCAATTAAAAAAATAAATCTGGGAACAAACTGCTCCCAGTTTCAGCTGGCTGGCAGGTATGAATTCTACTTTCATAAAAGGCTTATTCCTGTTCTCAGTTCTGTTTATGGCTATCAGGCCAGGAAAATTATATCATGTAACTTTTAAGTCATGTAGCCTTTAAATTTATCTAACGTTGTCATCTGCAAATAGCATTAGAACAACATAAAGTCAGTAAAGAAAACAAGACAAAACAGCTCGGAAACCTAAAATGTGGTGACATACCTCATTATGAAATACCGCCAAGAGTTTTCGGGTGTGTCACATTTCATTGGTTTTGTGGATAAATCTTATTGATTTCTGCCAAGGTTACAGACTTCTTGTTTTCAGTTAACTCAAAACAAATACAAAATCTCCGTCGGTGGTGATACCTTCTACCTCACGAGAACTGGAAAAAGGCTTACAAGCCTCCCTTGCTTAAGACCGATTCAGCAGTCACTATTAGCATTGGTGTAGAATGGTGCAAGGCATGGAGCTCTAATAATGGCATTACGGCAGAATTTTTGGCACTGGGTTGAGCATTCACTCGTAAACCTGCTACGGCGAATTTTTACACTCGAACCTCCCTGCTGGAAGTGCAGCAGCAGCAGCAGCAGCGGGGCACGCAAGTGTTAGAATTTGCACTTGTAAAATTTATAGGGACCAACTGGTTTTGCAGGTGTACTGCCTAACACTTGTGTGCACCCAGTTGCTGGAGCACGTAAAGTGTGAGCCGGGGGCTGGAATGCTGGTCGGGGACCGGGGAGCCGGTGCCCACCCCGGGGCTGCCGCGAGGGGCCTGCCTTGAGAGGGAGAGCTCTTGGCTCCCTCCGTAAAACAGACCCTTATATGGTATCAAGTTTGGCACTCCGCAACATAGGTATCTCTAAACACTGCACTTTCTTAAAAGGTTAGTCAGGAAAAAATGTTCACACTTAGAAAATGTAGGCATTTAAAATAGAAGCCCGATATGAGGTCTTTAGCTAATGTAACTCATAATGTCGAGTCAGACACTTTTATTTTAATTGTCAGACATAACCTCCAGCTCTGTATTTACTAACCATCTGCTCAAAGCGTTGTACGTGCTACCAGAGTTGCTGGGGAAGAGGAGCAGGGAAGAACAGGAGTGGGAGAGGTGTTGGAAGGAAACAGGAGACCCTCCTGTGGCTGCTAGGACTGAAGCAACTCTTGTCACTGTGTGGAGCTCCTTTCACCCTTCAGGCCGCAGATGCATGGGAGTGTGGCTTCTTTTGAAAATCGCAAGATGAAACTTTAAAAATTAGATACTATGTGGTCCCTAATTAATTATCCTTCATTTTTTAATGTTCTCAGAAGCATAGGTGAGTAAATGGATATATACAATAATTGATGCATTTCCATTTTTAATGATGATTGCTATTAAGCATGATGCAAATTGATCATATAACGATGTTCAGAAACAGTATTTCATTAGAGTTTACCTGCTGGTGACTTTGTCTCCATTTCTGCTGTGTCTTCCTAGTAATTCTTACCCATCATGGAATGGGTAAATCACTCGCTGATTTCCCCCTTTCAGGGGGAATTTGTGAGCATGGCTTCCTGTTATAAATATATAATTATAAAATGCTTTATTGTTGATTCTTAGAGCTGACCACATAATTTTACCCCATCTATCAGTGCCAAACAAGCTGCATAGCACTGATAACCTTTAGGTATCAGAATTAAAGAATTTTCGATTAGGTACACCTTATTTGATGAGTTATACCTTACTGTTTCTCATAAGCCGTGTATCGAAAGCCATATAGCATAAGAATGAAGAAGAAGGCAGAAGTGCAGTCATTTTAGACGCTTCTCCGCAGGACTGAACACCTGAGGACACCAGCTATAACACACTAATTCTAATAGTTCTGCATGAGAAAGAGCTACTTCAAGATCCGTTGCAACCAGGGCTCCATGCGGAATATAGCTGTGAATACACAGATCCAAATCCAGGATATACAAACCCTGCTGTGTGGAATGCTTTGTCACTTGAACCTCCGTATGGTATAGATCCAGTTTAGGGACAGGGGGGTGGTGGAATATGTTATCTATTTATATTCTAAGTAGGTACCGAGCCACTGAGAAGCTGAGCATAATGACTTCTTTAGTAATCAGGCAAATGATTTTGTGGCAAAACCTGTCCCGCTCACAGCCCGCTATGAGCCACCCCTCTCGCTGCCGATAGTGGCAAGGAGGCAGAGCTGGGCATGGCTGTGCCCTGGCCCCCGCGCTCCTGGCCCTCCCTCCGTGTAAACACCACGGGGTCGGAATGCCACAAGAATTTGGGGTCAGGAGCCAGCCTCCGAGGGGAGCGGGAAGCAGCAGCTGCTTTGTGTGACAGGCTGTCATCCAGAGCTTACGTAGCTCTTTTGAAGCCAGGGAACCTTCTAAGGCTACGGAGAGGCTCCCCGGGAAGCTCGCAAGGCTCGGGAGCGAGGCTTGAGGGGAGCTGCCGGGCAGCTCCTCCTCAGCGCTGAGAGCAGCCATGGATGCCACATGCTCGCAAGCAGTACGATGCCAACACATCTCGCCCTTGCCGTCGTGCGGGGAAAAGCAGACTCAAAACACATATGGCCTCTGTTCCTCCTTGGGAACACAGCAATTCTCATGCAGAAGCACCATGTGCTGCTAAACTCATGGTAATTTAATGTCTTTAAATTAATCTTAAAACTGTTCTAAGTGCATGGTGGGTCAAGTCCTGCTCCTTGAGTTATCACTTACTTTGACACAAGAATCCAACCTAGGCTTTCATTTACACACTCATGGCCAAGTCAGCTATCAGGATTGAGTTAGTTTCTAGTGACCACGTTTTGCTCAGAGCACATTAATATACCTGCAGTTCCCAGCTGTGCTCCTCGGACATCTCTATGCTGATATTCACCAAAGATAAGAATTGAAAATAACTTTCTAGCTGGGTGCCCATGAGGACAAGTCAGAAAGCTGGTCCATAAATCAAATTAATACTTTCACCTTCTTTGCAGATTTATCTCATTTTAAGATATCCTGTACTGCACAGAGACTTCCTTAAATTGATCAGCGAGACATCGTATTCCTTTGGGACAGGAGCAAGTGTCTCATTGTTCCTTCACAATACCGGTCTGTGTCATTTTGTGAAAATGCAGTCTTAATTCTGAGTTTCCTGGAGCTCTATCACATAATGTGTGTCACACATTCAAACTAAAGCTATGCACCTGCAAATTCTACTTAAAAGCAAGAGTTTTCTTTGCTGAGGGAAAATGCAAGGAAGGTTATGTGACACACACATTAACCTGGGAGAAACAAATTTGGCTAAATGGCACTGTCATCCTTTTGTTACCAGATATATTTTGTGCCTGAAAACAGACCTAATTGTCAGGATTCCCTAAGCACAGCAAATAACTCTTTAAATAGCCACTGATCTTCATATCATTAGTTCCCTGTTTGGAAAACTGAAATGCCCTTTAATTATCCAGCTGTAGGAGCATATAAGACGGTACTAAATTTTGCTTAAGTACAGACTATTGCCAAAAAGGAAGCCAAAATACATAATTATGTTGGCATTAGCATTCTATAGCTATGTGATATCAAACTGCACAATGGCTGGAACATTCTGTGAAGGGCAATGCCGTCTGGGTAATGTAGCAGAAACACTTATCTAATAGCATGCCCTCCTGTGCCCTCTGTCAGGGCGCCAGCACATTAGTCCTATTATCAGCCTGCAAATACTGGAGGCTTCCACATTGTGGCTGCTGCCAAAAGAAACAGTCTTCCCTGTTACAGGAGCAAATGTCTGTGCACATAAATGAAACTGAAGAGTAATTAGATTACAGTGTTTCCAACTGACCCCCATGCAACAAAATATTCGGGTTTGCTAACATACATTAATAAAGAACCCACTATTTTTACAGCATGTTTGGTTTAGTTCACAGGTCAGGCATTTTCCATAATACATTCTAAATAGACTGTTTCAGTCAAGTAAAGAAGAAATGTCGAGGTGACCTCTCGTAAAATTATCTTTAAAAGCACCGTTTTTCTTTTTTTCCCCCTACCCTATGTAGTTTTTTCACATGGGATTATTATTTCATAGGTTCAGGGTTGGTTTGTTTGTTTGTTTCTGTTTTACTTGACAATTTGAACTGAATAGGTAAAAAACGGGAAACAATAACAAATACCTGTCCAAACAACCAAAAAAAAAAAACCTGTCAGAAAGTTATTTAATGTATTTAGCTCCTTCATTAGAAGCATATTGCAATAGTCTGTCATCGCGTGACAGGTGCATTTGAAACAATTTCATTTAGTACAAGAAAAAGGGAACCAGACTTTTATATGGAATCTAAACCACACAAACAAATAAACAAACAAAAAAACCCCCAAAATTAAAAGAAATGTCTTCCTTTAATTAGTTTTAAATAAACTAAGTAAGAGCTTTGGCTGGAACTCAGGAAAAAAAGGAGAGTTTATGACCTTTGGAAGAAGGGGCAAGCAACTCAGGAGGACTACAAGGATGTCATGAGGTTATGCAGGGAGAAAATTAGAAGGGCCAAAGCCCAGCTAGAACTTAATCTTGCTACTGCCATAAAAGACAATAAAAAATGTTTCTATAAATACATTAGCAACAAAAGGAGGGCTAAGAAGAATCTCCATCCTTTATTGGATGCGGGGGGAAAAATAGTGACAAAGAATGAGGAAAAGGATAAAACGCCTTCTTTGGCTCAGTCTTTAATAGTAAGACCAGTTGTTCTCTTGGTACCCTGAGCTGGAAGACAGGGACGGGGAGCAGAATGCAGCCCCCATAATCCAAGGGGAAGTGGTTAGCGACCTGCTACACCACTTAGACACACAAGCTGGATGGGATCCTCCCAAGGGTACTGAGGGAGCTGGCGGAAGCGCTCACCAAGCCACTTTCAATCATCTATCAGCAGTCCTGGCTGAGCAGGGTCCCAGTTGACTGGGAGTTAGCAAATGTGATGCCCATCTACAAGAAGGGATGGAAGGAGGATCAAGGGAACTTCAGGCCTGATCTCCTAACCTGATCGCCTTCTAAGACAAGGCGACCCGCTTAGTGGATGAGGGAGAGGCTGGGATGTGGTCTACCTGGACTTTAGTAAAGACTTTGACACCATTTCCCACAGTATTCTCCGGGACAAACTGGCTGCTCGTGGCTTAGATAGGTACACTCTTCGCTGGGTAAAAAACTGGCGGGATGGCTGGGTCCAGAGAGTTGTGGTGAATGGAGTTA
>NW_009195763.1:60324-80531 GCF_000690835.1 Fulmarus glacialis | reverse complement strand
TGGGCTGACCAGATGGCTTAAGAGACACTTGCTAGAGGCGGAAGAGCAATTTTTGGACCATGTTTTGTGTTCCCTGCCGGAGCAGACCTCCCGAGCCCGGTAGGTACGTTGTTTCCTGTGAGATTGCGACAGATCTGTGATACTGTGGGCATGCTCCCGAAACACGACAGTCTTCCATCAGTAAAATGGAGAAGGAAAAAGAAAAAAAGAAGGATGGAGTTTCGTCTTGTCTTATTCTTCAGTTGACATCAATCTCATATTCATGCTCCTTTTGTCCCTTTCTCACCATCAGCATTTCACACTGTTTTGCACCTGGAACCATCTACCTTAAGCATGCAGTATTTGTTACTTACCAATCCTGTCAGTCCCTCCCCAGTCTGGGCTCAGAGGCTCTGGGTCTAAGGCACAAAAGCAGTTTGGGGAATTTCCTAATTGAGCAAAAGCCAGGAGATATGAAACCACGTCGTGAAATGCACCAACAATTTCTAGGCTTAGGTGGAGAGCTCTGAGAGCAGCCTGCAGACAAGGCAAGTGCACAAATAAAACCATTCAGATGATTGTCCCTAAGCAAACACACCAAAGTAGCAAATATTTTTGCTTCCCGGGCTGCAACAGCTCCCAGACACCAAACGAGACCTCCCTGGGATGGCGCCGGGGCTCCCAGAGCAAGGTCAAGCGCTGGATTTCATTCAGGCTCAGGATATCACTCCCAGCTGTCACCGTCCCATCTGGTTTCACAGTTTCTGGTTTAGAAACCGCTTCCCCAGAGTCTCTTACAACCTCTTTTTTCGGTGTTTATATCTATCCAAATAGATAGACACGGCCAGGCAGCCTTCCCCCCTGCACTGCACCATCTCCAGCTCCTGCACTGCCGGGGCCAGCCCAGGTACCTCCTCCCTCCTGTCCCCTCTCCTCCTTAGTTCAGCAGAAATCAGTCAGAGGACATGGAGTTCCCAGCCTGCTGCTTCTGTGTACGCGGGGACAGGGACAATACTGGATAAACTGGTGGGATGGGGAATACTTTCACAAATAGGAAAAGACAACACAGCATGGCTGGGTTTTGGTTTAATTACTTTTGATCTTGAAACTAAAGGATCCTTCCTTTCCTTTCACTTTTGTTTCTACCTCTAAACCAAGAGGACTGAAGCTCTTTCCTTCCTGGCAGGCACTCTTCGTCAACACCCTTCATCAGTGGCACATGCTAGCTGCATCCAGATTAAAACCGCTGATGGTTATTTCCCCATCTCCAGTGATAAGCTAAATTGTAATGCATGTGAAAAGATGTGCATGGCTTAGTGTCTAGAACAAAATCTCTTAGCATTAGCAAATACTGACCTTCTCTGGAAGCATTTTGAACATGATCAGTGCTTCAGTAGGGTGAGGGATGAACCACAAGTCAAGGAACGTGCATCCATCCGGAGACAGCAAAGAGCGTGGTTGAGGATGGAAGGATCTGAGTTATTGCAAGAAGTGAGAGGTGTTTAGCATTCTGAGGCTTCTTCCTGCCTGTCACTTCCCAGAAAGACACTTTTTAAAAGTTTGATAAAACTGTTAGTTGAACATAGGATTTGCCTTTAAGATTTGGAGCAAGTGTATTTTAGACGTAACATGATTTAGCTTTGATGTGTAGAATACAAGGTAAAGGTTTGACCTCCAAAACCTGCTGAATTTGAGAAAAATTTGAAAGGAGCTTTCTTAAAGCATCTGATTTATAAAGCAAGGATGTGAGCTGCTGTGCGGAGGGCATTCAGGGTCTCTTCCCCCGGGAACATACTTTTGCTGGCTACAACAGGAGACAGGCAGGGCAAAGCAGCACAGGCATTAAAAATCTGTATCATTATTTTAAAGTATGATGTGCAATTACTAGTAGGCAGCCCACTTTTTTTTTGCCAGAAGATATGAAACCACAATATTTATTACATGAATAATGTATTTGCCTGGTTTTATATAGAATGTGCCATTTCTTGTCTTCACATACATGAAGATGAAGTACAATATGCAGCTAGCACATTCTGAAATAAGAGATATAAATTCAGCTTAGAGATTAAGTTCAGCTCTTTCTGAAGTAGGTTTTGCAGGGTTTTTAATCTTTTTTTCCTTTTGTCTGAAAAAAAGCAAGGCTGAATGCAAAAAAATAGACCTTCGGTTTGGGTGGGATGGAGTAATGAAAGGTTAAATACTCCGTGTTGTAAGCACGGAAATTATATTTGGGCAGGGTTTGTTTAACCAGCTGTGCCCTACTAACTTTTGCACAAGAATGATAAGCGCAAATTGTACCTAAGGAAACCAGACAAGTGACGCTTTTTAGGGTGAGATTGGTATTCACACTCTCCATTTCCTCCGCTTTACATCACAGCCCGTAAATGAAACCAGCAGGGAGAGAGCAAAGAGGACGACCAGGGTTTCCTCCAAAGGCAGAAGCACACACACTCTCCAGATGTGCTTCGTCTTTACAGGCTGCGGCGGCCAAGCGCTGTGGGAAGCCTGTCGCAGATGCCGTACTTCCCCGCCTTACCACAGGAAGTTAAGCGTGGCTTCCCCGTAGCTGTGTTTGCAAAGGAGACCCACCCTATGTCACCCTGCTATGATGTGGCACCTAACTTCTCCAGCAAGAAAATAAGGACAGTCCACTGCATCTAGATTAGCCCCTCAAAACCCCTAAAACCCCCCAAAACATGCCAGAGATGCTATGTCATGCTCACAGAGTGACTAGTACTTTTAAAACGTGTATGGCTAAGAGCTATGACCTAGCTTCATGTGCCAAATCCAGGAACAAAATAAAAGGCAGGGGGAAGGGAAAAACAGGATGGCACCACTGCACTGAAACCACAGCCCTACATTTTCCTCTTTCTCCCTGCTTCTAACATTTACTTTTAAGATGGCAGTTGCTGAGGGAATCTTTTCCTGTCTTCTGTAGGATAATATTTCTGCTGCACTCGAGCACTTTTGCCTTTTTCTAAGGGATACTGCTAATAAGTCAGCAAGGGTGGGCGCAGGGTACGTATCCACAGCCTTCCCTTAGCCCCGCTGCAGCTGGACTCTATGTAAAGTAAAGATAGCAAAATCAGGAAGGACGGGGGGTTCACCTGACCAAATGCAGATGTTTACAATATGAGCACCTCCCCTGAGTCCCTGGAGAGAGAAAGAGGCACTTCCAGGACACAACACATCTCATCCAAAAGTAGGAGTCTGAAACAAGTCATCCCTTTGAAGCATCTATTGATTATCCGGAGAGCCTAGGCAGGTACAGGCATCTAAAGGTAAGAGGGCTATTCTCAAACATTTCCCATTGATGTTAATGAATTACAGGCTTATAGAAATACATATGGATATTTGCAGAAAGCTTTTCATTATAACTATTCCTATTCTCATTTCTTCTGCTCCTCACGAAGGGTCTCTTCTTTCCTGTCTTCCTTTCTTCTTTATTCCATGTTGTTTTTTCTCTTTTTCCCCCTCTTCACTCCACACCTATCTTTTTTCCTCCCTATATTTCCTCCTCTGTAACTAGCCACCTTCTCCCCGTGCACCAGATACACGTTTCTTCCTCGCAGCTGCAGGTCCTTCTCAGAGGGAGGGAGGGAGGGACGAGGAAGGCAGGACCTGCTCACCCCCCAAGCGCCTGGCAGCCACAAATGCAGGCAACGAGATTAGTTCAGAAGATAAGAAAGCAATTGAATTAATGTCCTGCTATAACCCTCTAAATGCAGGCAAGATGGAAGCTAAATTTCTGCTTTCATCATAACTAATTGACAGTTGCTGTCTACAAGGTGCTTCTTGGCTTCAGTTAAACAACAACAGAAAATGAAACATTAACTGGTAATAACTGATAAAGTGGGGACAAAAAAAAGGTAGAGGGGCTGAAAGGGCAGGAGCGATTTTTAATTAAAGCCTTTTCTCCAGTTGCCTGCAGCTCCCTTTTGGCACGAATGCCAGGGGCAGGCCGACGCGGGTGCGAAGGGCGTGCTGCAGCAGTCCCCAGGCTCGCTGCTCTCCAGGCACCTTCACCTCTGCCTCCCCCCGGTAGATAAGAAATTGCTCTTGGCTTCCTTTGTGTATCATACACAGAAAAGCAGCACGTATAGCAAGCGATATGAAAGTGAGCGTGGCTGGGCCACAAGCTGCTGGAGAGACAAAGGCAAGCGTTGAAGCACAGGAGGAGAAAAGGCAACGTCAGAAAATTCAGGGCTATTTAAAAAATAAAAGTGCGTACATATGTATACATACTTATTTTCTAGGACGTTTCGTTGTTTCAGATGTTTCATTTTAAAGTGTAAAAGGACAATGTGTAACTGCTTATAAGTGAATATGCTTATATTAACGTTTTTGAAGAAGTGTAATAGTATAACACTACAAAGTATTACAGAGTATTGAAATATTTTTTTGCTGTTGAAAAGTTACAGGTCCAAGAGGCACAAGCCAGTATCTGATTAGGGTGCACAGTGCTAGGACTCGCTGGTCTGTATGTTGAATATCCCAACAGGGTCAATGCTCTGCAAGACCTTCTCTGTCACAAGATGGATATTCTCTTCTCTTACTGTGTCCAGAGAAGACTCCTTCTAAAGCTAAGAGTAAAAGTGTTATGAATGGCCTGTATCAACTTTTTACGATAATATGCAAAATATTATAGAGCTTAAAAGCTTCTCAGGGCATCTGAGACAGACGTATAAAATACAGTGCCTTAGACAACACCCAAAAAAAGTAGGTAGATAAAGGAAGAAAAACGGCCCGTACCATGGGCGTGTGATGGGGTTACTCCCCAGCACCTCCTAGCCAGATAAGAGCTAGCCCAAGACAGATGTAGCTCCACAGGCCTGCAGCTGGCATGCAGTTAAACAACATGGAAGGAGTGACGATCGCCTTCTCAAATATCTTGTGGAACCACGTTTTATGACTTGTTGGGCTTGTAACCGCGCTCCCAACCTTTGTTCGGAACTAAAGCTTTTGCCTAAATGTTAACAAATGTTTTTTTCTGTGTTTGCTTCTGAGCCTCTCTATGGCTGGGGAAGAAGATAATCAAGAGGAAAACTAGCGTGCTGAGTGACTACTTTTACATCTAAAACCATATGCCTGCTGGTGCTAACATGGGGAACCCAGAGACTTTACAGAGAGTCAGCAGAAGGGCTCACCTTGCTAGCCACAAGTTTTGAGGAAGGACATCAATGTGACATGTCCAAAAAAATGTCCTTTGTGAAAGGAGCAGATGATACAGGGTCGTCTGCCATGTCCTCTTCCTCTCCTTTCCTAACGTCCAACAAGTCAAGTGCCTGCAACTTATTAACAGGTTTCATTTAAATCTTAAATAAATAAAATTTAAAGGGTAAAAACAATCCTCACTACCTAGACTTAATCATCAAAGCAGAGGATTTACATCCTGAAAATGAGATTATCCATTTCTTTCCCCCTTACATGCAGCGTTGGGATTAGAAGCAAGCACATTTCTAAAGTTTTCCTTCTGTGTATGCCAGCTTTTGCAGGAAACACTGGCTGTGCACATTCTCCATCCATCAAAATTGCCTGAAGACTGGCAGAACACACTGCTTGGGGCACTTTCAGACTATCATTCCCCTCACAAACATGTATTCACCTTTACTTAGTAATACACAGTGACTGAGGACTCTGGCCCCCAGGGACATACTTGCAAACATGATACAGACCTGGGATCAGCTTCAAGGTTTTTCTTTAAGTCTTGCTTCTCTTTTTTCCCTTGAGATAGTCCAATTATGAAGTACTTGTCTCTGATGACAGGGAAATCATCTAAGAAGCTTCTTAGGCTATTGTAGAACCCAATGAGCTGACCTCTCAGGGCATGCTGGGACACACGCTGATTCAGCCTAAAAAGGTGTAATTGAAATATGTAGTGTTGTGCAGGGCGTCATCTGCCCAGATAAGCTCTACCTTTGTTGAGCTTAATCTCTTTCTGTATGGACATCTTTGACATCTTCTGCAGCAAAATTTACAAGCTACGATTCTTCTGTACTGTGACAACCAGAGGGATAAAAATCGTGGCATTTAAGAACGAAGGTAAATTTTAGATTTAATGCTTTTCATCACACAGATGTCTTTACAATGCTTTAGAAATATCCGCAAATTAATACAGCAACTGCTTTGTGGTAGCTATTGATACTTACATTATAATAAGGAAGCAGAAGCAGGAAGGAGCTAAGTGAGATGACGAGTTAACTGCAGAACTGGGAATTAGACGGTGTGACCCTGAGTCAGATTTCATCGTCACTGAGCTGCGCTGAAACTCCACTCCAACCCCTGGCTGCAAGCTGCCTCCAGACCCATCGGTCTGGCCTTACCTACACACTCGATAAGCTGTACCTGGGTTAAAGGTAGTCTGCATCTGCGGCATGACACAAATCTACGTCATTTGCAAAACATGGCTTACTGAAATAGCCGCCCTACTTGCAGCTTGCTCCTTGCCGTGCTCTTTCCCGAGGCCGCTCGGATGCACCTCTGCATACCTGGGCGTATGAGGAGAAAACAGACCTGGATCCTGGCCGCATGCCAGGTCCTTGCCCAGGCTTTTGACAGAGTGGATCTGGAACATAGAGCTCTTAGGTGGCTTCATAACAGGCTACACACTCCAGTAGAAAGGTAACGCATAAACTAGTCTAGTGTGGTATATCAAATACAGTCTGCTTCTCAGTGAAAATAGACAAGAAATAGCACATTTCCTTATTTTTTTTCCGTTCTTTATTGGCATGTGTGCTCAATCTCATGCTATTGTGTGCAAGACAAAGAAACGTAAACTTATCTGGGAATAAAAACCATAAAATACTGAACATTGACATATGAACACACGATTAAAAAAAAATAAAATCAAGCCTAACTCTGTTTGAACCTCTGATTTCTCCCAAGTTGTTTTACAAACTAGATTGAATACATGGGATAGTACATCCCACTCATTCATTCTCTGATCTACTGCATATTATTTCACTACAATTTATCGCTCATGTCAATACTCATATCTGGTATTTCTGCTGAAATACCAAAAAAGTGTTGGTGCTGTGTGCCTCTACTTAGCATCCCATCATCAATCCTTTCTCCTCATAAAGAAACCAAGCAGCATATTTCCTACTCATCCAGCAACATGGCTTGTATTGCCTGTAATGTTATCGCACTATACCACTGAAAATGTTCTTTTCCTCAGCTTGTAAAATGGCTTACAGGTATATTCATAATATTCCGAATAGAAAGTCCCTAAGTTCATATTATCCACATGAAAAAGATGTCCTCAGAGCAAGAGTTATGTTTAAAACATGGTGTGTTTGTATGGAAATGTCTATACTAGATCTATATTAAACATATATTAGACATATAGTAATGTCTGTATCAGATATACTTACTTATGGCAATATTCAACAATAATGTCCCTCTTGAGTTTCAGAACTTCATCCTATAATGAGACAATATTTTCTTCTTGTCGTCTTGTATCATGTCGGACTTACATGTACTGTGAATCTAATAAAGCCAAAACACTTGTGACATTTTCTACTCATATAATTTTCAAAACCCCTCCAGATTATGTACAGTATTAGAAATATCTAAACTATGAAATTCCAAAACTAATGAACATCAGTATAAACATCAAGAAAGATTTATATCACTATGCCAGACCCAGTAGACAGTTGACCCAGTAGACAGTTAAGGCAGTCTTGTAAATAAATTCAGAATTATTTTATTCAAGGCTGGTTCATATAATTTTGTTCACAAATTCTGTAATATTTCCCAAAAGAGTCTGCAGCTAGCAGTTATTTCCTCATACACTCATATAGCCTACTGAACTGGCAAGAAGCTTATGAGTACGTTAAACTAAATAATTTATGCTGACTGTTTCAAAAAGAGAATAGCCATTAAGGGTTTGTGTAGAAGGAGTTTGATTTTACTACCTGGTAAATTCTTAAAGGCCATGCCTAACCTGTAATGTATTCAGCACAAGATACAGAATCACAAGCAGTTTAATACATGTTCTCGCCTTTAGACACTGGATAAAGAGGAATTTGTAAAAGGCAAAATCTATACCCATCCTAGTATCTTTACAATTTTTTTTTTATAACTCTCACACCTTCTTCTAAAATTAAAAAAAAAAAAACCAAACCTGCTAGAAATACTTATTGAAGGAGCCTTCCTCACATAGTGTCCATCTCTAGCTAGGACCACTGTTGGATGCTTCATATGTAAAAGCCCAGAACAGCTCTGCAGCTATCAGCATAACTACAGCCAGAATTTACCTCCTTACCTAGGCTGGAAATAGTTTAGGAGCAACGCCCGTTAGCATCCACAAGGTTTAGTTAGCCATGTGTCTGCAGACTGCTGCTGTTTTCCATGCACCTCTCCGTCACGAGCTTTGCAGCCGTGCCCACGGGAGACGAGGGGGAGACGGCACAGTGGAAGAAGGTTCACTTGAGTCTCCCACCGCTGCCGGTGGAGCCGGGCCACCGTCTGCAACCCCGCGCCTGCCCTGCACACCCTGGCCACGTCCCAGCCTCCTCCCCTCCGCCAGGGTTTCCACACCTGCCACCGGCTTACCTTTCTCCCTAAGGCAACCACAGAGTAAGTACAACTAAGCCAACTCGAAGCTACCGCTTTGCCCACCTGCCAAAACCCAACGGTCCCTCTCAAAAACGCTGAGGAGCCTCCTGACGTACTTACAGGGTTTTGCAGCCTGCTGGCCCATGCTTCTCTCTTTCGAGTGAAAGTGTTCAGCATCCTGGGGGTCCCCGTTCCTCCAGCTGAATGGAAATGAAAGCTTCTGGAGGCCTAATGAGGGAAAAAAAGCATGGGAGCTGAGAAGAGGCACCTCTCAAAAGGTAAACTGATAACCTCCTTCTGAACCACTCAAATAACTTCTTTAGATTAGACACAACTCCAACAACATTCATTTTACTCATTCGTTATATATAACAGGTACAAATACGCTCGATCTTGTGGATCAGCTACCAGAGATGACGTGAGCTCTGGGGAAAGTCTCCCAGTCCACATATTTTTAATTTTAGTGCAAGTGAAATAAATGGTGAAAGAAATAATGACAAATTAAAAAAAAAAAAAGTACCTCCTCATAATGGCATTAAGGTAGTAACAGGAACCGTGAGGCTGCCTGGGCTAAGCTGGACATGCTGAATGCCTTTTTATTTGTACCTTCAAACCACAGGTTGTTCAATTAGCAGAGTTTTCAGTGCTTGACTTCCAGCTGATCAGCACTGAATAATATAAAAAATTGCTTTAACTGTGTCTTGCCAGTACCCTGTTAGTACACAGTACCCCATATAAAAGCCGGGAAATCGGGCCAAGGAGCTAGTAAGTGGACGTACAAGCGCCAAGACCAAGCTCTGTTCTACAGGAGGAGCAAAGTCATATTTAATGCCCTTACCCTGGTCCACTTATTATTTGTCATAATTTTGCAATGTTTTCAACTGTAAACTCCCTGATGCTTAGAAACTCCTATGAGGTATCTGGATTTCCTCCTTTAATTAACAGGTTATCTCCATGGGGTTTGACGTGAAGCCAGAATCCCATCGACAGGGTATGGCGAGACAACCGTAACACTCAGACCACCAAGTCACACTAAGTAACAGGGCCTCTGGGAACGTGCCCTTACGATCCAGAGCCCATCGCTACGTTTTTTCACGGCGGAGGCCCAGCGCAATGTAACGCAGGTCGTGCTCGGGATTTGCACATGCGCCAGACTGATCTCTACCCAGTGGAGGGGGCTTGCCCAGTCTGTAGTAAATACCTTTTAATGGTACAGAGTAAACCTGGAGAACGCCCAGGAGAAAATGAAGTGGCCGGTGCGGTTGCTTGCAGCAGCTGATCCTCTGTTTCACTCCCAGGCACTGAATTTCTTCCACTTGCTGAACTGCTCCGACTTGTTAGACTTACATTTCCTTCCTAAAATATCATGAATATAAATTCTGTGCTTGCTCTCATAAAGACTGGCAGCTCTTCCTACTAAATCAATGCAGGTTTGTAATTCTGTGTGCTTTCATTTACCCTAGCTTTATGATATAATAATTCACTGGGATCATTGAAAGTCACAGAACAAAAACATTTCTCAGTGAGCACAGGCATAATGAAACTGTAGCGGCAGCAGACTTAGAGGCAGTACCCGATCTATAAATCAGACAACATTCTCGACATTCAATCAGCTGCAAATAAAATACGAATATTCCCAGATATTCACATTTTCAAATATGTACAAATAATTGTATATCTAGATCACTTGTCTGGAAAATCAGTTTTCCTCTCCCCACGAACACAAAAAACTACACTCATCCCCCCCCACCGCCTATTTAAGTCCCAGTGGCTCCTGGTATGAAGGAACCTCAGAGATTTCTGCATATTTATATGAAAATAATCTTAATTTTCAAGTAGGAACAAGTGGTACTTTTCCAAGTTCTTGAAGTCATATTTCAAAATTGGCACAGGCACTTTGAAGTCCAGGGCAGCTAAAAAAGCACACTAATTCCCCTGCAAATCAAGGAGAGCTACTGTCTTTTGCGCATAGCAGGAAAGGGAAAGACCAAACTGGGAAAAAAAGCCACATTTTGAGAGTTGAGTTCCTTCTCCTAGCTAAGTACTAGCTTGGCTTGGGTTAGTGCCAGCTTGCAGACGGATCTGCTCTTTGCAGAGCAAAGAATACCTTTGCTCTGTTGTAGTAGAAAATGGACTTACTGCCCAGGGAACAATTCTTCCTGCTTGGCTGAGCACAGGGAACATACAACATGAATTAAAAAAACAGTGGTCAACAACTGCCTTAGAAGTAAATGGGCAGACGTGAGCAGTGTCTTCATTCTTGAGAAACATTTCAGCCTATAAACGAAGTCAGTATAGAAAAGTTGAGCACTGAAGTTACAAATACATGGGAGTTTGCCATTCTGAAGGTCCTAGACCAGTACTGAAGAGGCTGGTCTGCGTGAGGGCTTATTGCACGGTGAGACTGGGTTGGTTAAGCCTGTGCCCTTCATGGCACAGCCCATGGGTCTTGGTTATCAACCAGCCAGACCGTGGCGGGCGTTGCAGAGCACACAGCTCCCTTGGCATCATGCAACCAGCTCTCCTTCACATGGGCTGAAGGGAGATGCCACGGGCCTTGGCCTGCGTCGGGTGGGCAACCATACCACCCACGGCACTGCTGGGTCCCTCAGTGCAGACACAGCCTGTGACATCCTGCAACCATCTCCCTTTCCTGTGTGAGGAGATTACACAAGATTTTTTCCAGTTTTACATGTTAATCTGGAATAACAGATGCATGACCTCCTTATCACCGCCTCTGTTGATTATATTAATTGTCCTCCGTGTGTGAGTTTGATTAGTTAGCTAATATCCACTGACTGTAAATAAGCAAGAACTGATCCAGAATGGATGCAGCAGCCATTAAATGGTTTACAGAAGGGAGGAGACATCTGGAAATGAAAAATACAGTCATTGCCATTCTGTGGAAAAGAAACCATTCAGCATTTAGACAGTAAAAGACCTCCAAATGTTTGGAAGATCAACCTTTTTCAACTGGGGGATGAAGAGCTATTTCCAGAGTAAGACTACGCCTGGTTATCAGCAGAGACACACAACACTAGCACTTTGTAAGGCAACGCAGAGGATCGATTTGGGAAAGAAACCAAAGTTACTCAGTTCTACTGAGGATTTCAGTACTGCAGGATCTGATTAGCAATGAAGACAGGGAATCTCAGACTTCCCTGTGAGAGGGAATGGAAACCAGCCTGTGGGACGAACTAGACCATGGCCAGCCCTGGGAGGTTGCCATCCAGCTGCCAACGCCTGGGTGCCCACCAAGTGGCTGCAGAGTGCAGCAGCTCCTTGGGACATAGTCCGTGTGCTGCCAAAAGTTGCATGAGATCAGTGGTGCGAAGGGTTCCTGCTCAGCAGCAAGCAGGCAGCTCTGACCGCACGATACTAAGCTTTTTTCTGGTGGGCCGTCAGGATATCAGTTTGTTTGGGCCAATAGATCTCAGCTGTACGGTGCAGAATCACTGTCCTGCTCGTGTTGGGACAGGATGCAAACCACGCAGTGGTGAAACAAGTTTGTTCTGGTGCAGTTGACTGTCTCTGGGGTGAGTGTTGGCCCTAGGACCTCCCTTACATTCACCTCCAGCGTAAGGAAAGAAAGTGTATAGGATACTGCTCTAGGAACGGCAATTCATGCTCGGAAGCTAGCAAGTCACAGCTGCATGAGACATCTTTCCCTCCCCTCCCCACACTGCAGCTCTGAGTGACCCAAAATGAGACAACGGGGAGTCATGATAACGATTTTTTTTCATTTTTAAACTCAGAAAGAAACTGGTGTCACACAGGAAATATTTTAGCCTCATTCCCTTAGCTGGTTCAACCCACCTCTAAGAACTTTTGAACCCTCTGACTAATTTTAAATACATTTGACGTAAGAACAGAGGTCTCAAGGGTATAAAGCTCCTTCCAGTTTTGCAAAATCAGCATTCTGCTAGTGAGGAAAACCCCCCGCTCAGGGAAAAGGCAAGGAGAGTTTGAGCCCTAGCCATTTTGCTTGGCTTGCTCAGCTCCCAGGAGGCAGCGGCCAGCTGGGCTCCCAGCCTGACAGCCAGGCAGTCAGCACGTGCACGGCTACCAGCCTGCCGCAAAACACAGTGCTGCCTGCCCGGCTAGACAGCAAAACACGGGCACTTCCCAAACACAGGAATGAGCTGAGGATACTGCCTGGTGGCAAGGGACTGAGCGTGGGGAGCATTGGGGATGCAAGAGGGGCCTGAGGGGGCATGGATGGGGTGTCCTAAGGAACATGGAAAGAGATGTCGATACAAGCACAGAGAAGGCAGGACAAGCCCTAAAGAATCTCTATTTGCTTATGAACTCAAAATTGCACACGAGGTCACTTGGCTCATCACTGCAACGCAGCTGTCTCTGGAAGAGACACAACAGCTGCCTAAGAAAATGCAACACAGAGCCCTACAGCAATTTAGCATGTATGAAGCAAGGGCAGCTCCTGAGCACCATATATTAAACACAGGATGAAAAAAAAAAAAGCCAAATATAAGATGAGGAACAGTAATGGTTTGGTGACCCTGGCAGGTGGCTTTTGAACCAACATTATGGCATCAGGCTGACATGAATGTTTCCCATTGCAAATAGTGTTGACTCTACTTCTGTTTTCAGAAGACAGGACAAGTGAAAGCGGCAGGAACTGATGGTTTTGCCATCCCAGAAGAATGCATATTTCAAGGTCAGGTTGTGATTGCTAGCCTTACTGCATACCACAGGCTATAAGATTTCACCCATGCCTTTTGAATCTAATTCATCTCCAACTTCTTTCAGTTCTCTCTTGAGGTATATTTTTAGCTATGCTTCATCACTTATCCAACTAATAGACTTGAAATAAATCACTGATGTGACACCATTTATTTTTATGTCATATGCTAATACACAATCACTGCAGTTCCTGCAGTCATCAGTGATGTTGTTCCAAGTGTTGCGCAGGACTGCCATCCATAAACAGAATTAACAGATACCCTCTTTGGGCTAAGTCTGACAAAACCCATTATTGCTAGTGCAATGTGAGGAAGAAGATGCTGCTAAGCTTTATGTCCAGGGTCTGGGGAGTCTGGACCAAGCAACAAAAGGAGGCTTGCTGAACAGCCACCAAAAGACCGTTTTTCTGAATGACTGGACAGACCAGGATAAGTTGCATGTTCCCTATTCCAGATGGACACAAGAGCTAAGGAGAGGGAAAACAACATGTTAGGCATTTCCTCTGCCATTTAAAAGACAAGTTACTTTACAGACATCACTCTCTGTCTTGGCAGTACTCGAGCAGCTTAATTTAATTAAAGGAGAGGTAAGGGAGAGCATTCTATTATATTTGTATACGTTGTTATCATTGAAACATGACTAAATGTAGACATCAAGGAAACATTTCACTCATTTATATTTAGTGAGTTGTATTCTCAGCTCTACTCTGTAGAGCAGGACAGTGCCAGACAGTGCAGCCAAGAGCAAACAGGCTGGGAAAGGAGTAGATACCACATAAAACATATTTGTTTCTCCTTGGCAAATTGTTAATTACATGCCACCCTGCTGCAGAGCACAGGTCATGACTGAGTTGATGGCAAGAAGAAGACTTTGTGGAGAGCTTTAAAGAAGAAACCTCCACGGCCTGGCAGTCTGTGATACTGTTTTTTATACACTCATACAAAGAGGAAAGGACTAAGTATGCAAAAGAGCATTGAAGACTAAGGTCGTTTTCCTTCATTACAGAACTCTCTACACCAAATGTTGTTACTATGTGTGCATACAGCCATGCGCAGGCATCCTGCTTTATTTAACAAAGTTTCTCAGACAAAACTCAGCTAACTTAAAGAGTTTCATCCCAGCAAGGATTCCTGGATTGCCACATTAACAATCAAATTTTTAGTGCAATTTTATGAAGCTAATTATAAAACAGTAGACAAAATCATATTGTCACTCAGAGAAAGACAAACAGTAGAGAAGTTTATAGTGTGTAGTAAACACATGCCTGAGGACCTTACACACTCTAGTAAATAAATAATAACATAATACACATTTTTTTGCTTATTCTGCAAATTAAATCATTCACCTGCATAACACCATCTCTTGTATGGAAACTAAACTTTCCGATATGACTGTCAATTTCTTGAATGCTTAATGGTAAGCTAGATGGAATGTATCTGCAATAAAAGCAAAATTATCTATAAATATAGAGTATGACACAGAAAGAAGCCAAACTGAGGATGAAAGGAAAATAGTGATAAATTCAGAAATACTTTTCGTTTCTTTCCCCCTTTACATTTAGAACACATAACGGAATTGGTCACTCTAAGCCCTAATTTAGTGATATTAGGACGTTGCTTTAGGTTTCAGAAGTAGTTTTGTAAGAAAAAGAATATATTCCTGTGATGTTTTGTGGTTGACTTTACAATGACTCATTAGCTCCTCCTAGATGAGCTTGGTCTAAACCAGTGAAAAATCTGCTTCTTCAGTTTAATCGTGCCTTGTTTCAAGTATTAGTTCCTAAAGTGGTTTTTTGTGCTGCTGTACTGTCTTCTGGGCTCTGATGTCCATCGCTGCCCCAATTCAATTAGCAGCTGAAGTTTTATTCCAGGTTGCTTGCAATTGCTAAACTTGTTTGGAACAGCCCAATTTTCACAGCAGGCTAGAGCGTATGCGAGTGAATAGGATGCAAACAACAGCATGGGACTGCGGGTGGTATACGTACAGGTCGGAAGGGAGCCCTGCTGCCCTGTTAGCCATAGGGAACGACTGGCAGGATGCCCTCCCTAAGTCTAGTAAGAGAATTCACAGGTTATTTCCTCTCTTCCTCATAAACCTTGATCTAAAAGACACACAAACACACACACACAAACTGGTGTATTTATGTATGTCTATACACACACATATTTACCGACTCTTTAAAGAGGAAATCAAAGCAAATGTAAAATCTACTTGCTCCAGTCACTTTCCCCAGGGAAAAAGGGAAGATAATAAATAGCCTTCTCCTCATGCAGAGATTGGGTCTAGTAGTCACTGAGTTGATAAACAAAGATCAAAGATGCCACTTCATGAAGTGCAGTATAACTTTAAGAGAACAAGTTTTCTTCGTGCTCGGAATAAGGACTTTATTGACGACAGTTTTTGAGGTCCCATTTTGCTACCTATGGGGTTTGGGGCAATCACTTTCAGGCCAGCCCCATTAGGCATCCCTCGCTTTCAAAGAAAATGCACTTTAGTCCCAAAATTCCCAGCGTTCCACACAAATTCAGCTTTTCCTCGCTTTCACTGCTCAACAGCTTTAAATTAGCATTATTCAATCTGAGACTCTATACAAAAAGGAAACGAATCATACAGCATTTTACGTTTTCTGCCTGAATAATTTTATGTATTTTAAACACTGAAGTTTTTGTGGCTCATATGTGAGCCTAAGCAGACTAAAGGCTTGATCCCATCCAATCTAAAGAGATTATACCCTGTGAAACACAAAAAAAGTTCAGTCTACCTGTCAACACAGCTATCATCTTCCAGGAGAGATGTAATGAATATTGGTGGGAGGTGGTCTGCTTTTTCCCTGTGAGATGCAGATTCGATATACATGGGTGTCAGGTACAAATGGAACTCCCCAAAACCTGCTTCCATTGCAAAAGCCTTATAAAACCTAGAAACAAAAACATATGGATGCATTTGAAAAATTAACTGTCTTCCTGCTGTAAGCAACGCACATCTGGAAACCTACATCCATCAGGTTCATTTCAATGACACATTAAACATTTAAAACTTAAATGTTTCAACCTGAAACATTTCTTGGTATCTGAAATAGTATGATGGATACAAAGCAAACAAGTGTTGTACCCAGATAGCTGATGGTTGCTTAGTATTGCCCATTCGATTGACACAGACAGCACTTGCAAAGGACAATAAGTTGCGAGTCTACAATGTCATAAGGGAAAATCAAGGGAAATATGCTAAATGTTTCTATTTAGAAAGGACTGCATTTGGCAGAGAGATGAAGAATATTATTTTAGATTAGAACTTGGGAAGAGGACTGTCTGCCAGAGAGGAAGCTTCAAGAGACAAGCAGAGCTCATACACATTAGTACTATTAAAACAGTGACTTCGTAGCTTAAGAAACATCTATTCTAGAAGCCCCAGTATGACACAACCCCAGTACAACCTCTCCTATACATTAAATAATTTGTGAGGGCAGTCCATCAGCAGACAGTAAACACATGGTCTAGATGCAACCACTCGCTCGGGAAATCTCTAAAGCACCAAGTGTCAGAAGTTGGGCACTGTCCTGCTTTTTGTAATCCATCACTGGACTCCTTCAGATGCAAGACCATAGAAACACTGGTCTGGCCTGTGATGGCTCTTCTCATACAGTGTAAGATGTTAAAAAGAGAGACACTGACTTTTTGATACAGACTGCAAAGGAATAAGATACTCCCTTGCTTCTTCCTAACATCTAAGGCAGGTGTTTGTTTTATCAGTCAAGAAATCAGGCCACAGAGAAGCTCTGTTGTGAGAATGTGATAAAGACACAAGTAGGACTTAGAAGACATAGCTGTTAGTCCTTTAAAATCAGGTAGCATTCGCTGCCTGCAAAGTAAAAGAAAGAAAAGGGGAGGAGGCAAAATAATATATGAAAGACAGCATGAGCATCAATCAATAATCATACGGAGCACAGCCAAAATCAATTCTAAGGTCTTAAAACAAAGATCTCTGTATAATTATTATAAATGTTGCTCTCTTGGTTGACCGGTATGGACATATGAATAGCCTATACAGAACAGACATCAGCACACAAATCAGCTTATTAGTACTGTGTAAAGGAGAAAAACAGAGAAAAAGAAAAGGTATTAAAAAGGTGACTGTGTCAAACAAAAACAGAAAGAAGCAAAATTCAGACAAAAGCTGCACTATCTAGCTCTACTATTCTACCAAAGGATGTCCCTTTTTGTCAGATGGTAGAAAACAAATACGAGGAACTGAGGACTGAGGAACACTGAGGAACGAAGAGAAGCAGCAAGGGCTGTAAGGAACAATGCGTGCAGTGTCAATGTGTACTTTTAGATGTGAATGACCTTCCACTCCAGGAATGGAGAGACTGTCAAGTAATGGGCGTAATTCTGGCCGGTCCCCCCGCAAAAGTCTGATAGAATCTATGGTATCAGGTAGAGGAACCCACAAATGTAGGTGCACTCTCTTCATTTTACTCTGCTTAGCAGCAAAAAAGATTACTAACCTTTCTGATGTTTCAGCCTGAATCTGAGTCTCTAACCGTACATATTACAATGAACTGTGAACTTCATCACATCAAAAGAAGATGTAAAAATAGCACCTCAAATTGTCACATTAAATAAACTATATAGGTTTATACTGGTATTTAGACTGACTTAACCACCTTCTATTAAATGAAGATAATGTTATGCTTAATGGCCTTACATACGCATCATGTGGTCCTACTTTTTGTCGTAACTTTCCACTGAATTCCCATCCTGGATAATGACAATTTACTGCTACTTTTTCAAGGATTTCTAAGTATGTCACCTCCGATGAGTATGTCGTCTTAGCCCTGTTCCCAAAAGAAATGCAGCCGTGCGATGATCCGGTCTGCTTATCTGTCTCCTCTGGATAACTTTTAAATCAGTTTGTGAATATTAATGAAATCTGACACAGAGACAGGGCTTTCAAGGTATTAAGTTCCTACAGGTTTAATGAAAAAAAGTGATTGGATATTGATTTTTCAGTTAAGTGAAAAGTTGCAGTGTAACCTTACTCCTTACTAATTACCAGAAAATATATGTGTGTGTGTGTATATATATGTATGAGTGAAGGAACACAGAGCTAACTGAACCAGTGGAAGAAGTTTAGCTAGAATCTGTATTTTATTAGAAAGCTGAGTATCCAAACAAGAAACACAGGTTGCCAAGAAAGGAGACCTTCTTGCTTCATGGAATTTCTTGGGTTGAAGTAAATTAACTTGTTTGTTAGTTTGCCCAAGAAAGTTTCAGATATCAAATGATAGTTCAAGAAGTTCTTATTTTAATGGAAAAGAGTTGTGACAGAAAATTAGGTTTTCCACCAAACTAAGTTGAATGGTTGGGGCTCACATATCTTAAAGATGTCTAGGTTTTCAGCTGCTGAAAATAAATGCTGCTGAGTTTTTGATACAGACTCTACATCTTCCAGAAGAAAGTTAGAGAAAGGGTTAAGACAAAGAAAAACCACGACTGGAATGTCATCTATCCTACATGCCCAACTTTGTTATTGCAAGCAATCATGTCCCACAAATCCTTTTCATAAATGAATCAAGCCCCATTTTAAAACTTAGTTTTTTTCTTTCCCTTCCAGAACTTCGTTGACTGGTTCTTAGAAATCCCCTTTTAATTTCCAGCTTAAATTTATTCACAGTGATTAGATCCATTTGTTCTGCTGCCAAAATTGGCCTTTAGCTTAAATAGCTCCTCTCCATCCCCAGTGCTTATCTTCCTGATGTATTTATAGAGAACAATCTTATCTTCTCTCAGCCTTCATTTTGTTAGGATAAACAAGCCAAGATACTTCATTTGCTTTTGTAAAATGCGTTCTCTATTTCCCCTCAGCGCGCTATTAGATCATCTTTGCTCCCATTCCAATCTGCATTTATCTTGCCTGAACACAAATCTCCAAATTATACTTAATAATCTAGGTGAGGCTTCACCAGAATCACGTACACGGCATCAGTTCTCCCCCTCTCTACTGGTTACAAAACTCATTGCCTGATTCACAGTAAGATATAATGCTTTCCCCGGCCACGGCTGCGATATGCTGGCAGTTTACAATCATCCCATGGCCAGCTATACACCCAGTTCTTTCTCCTCCTCTGTTACTTCCAACTGCTAAGCTCAAAGTTCACAGGAGAATTTCCTATTATCATGCGTAACCTTAAACTTTGTGTTATTGATGCTTATCTCCTTTCTACTACTCCAGACCTTAGAACCGTGAGTTCTTCCTGTAAGATATTCCATTTATTTTCCATATCAGTTTTATCTGCCAGCACTACAATGTCCTGAATTTAATAGCACCCTCTTATGTTTTCTACTGAGATCATTAATAAAAATGTCAAGTAATATGGAGCTGAACAATAGGAATTTCACCAATAACCTGCCGCCAAGCCAGTAGTTCAACACTGCCCTTTGTAGTCTCCCCATTAGCTCAGTCCTTATCTTCTTTGTCTTCCTGTACAAATTGTCATCTCCTCCAGCTGATAACTTCATAAATGCATGACACTGACTTCCCTTGTGTAGATTATTTCATTATCATTGTAAGATTCAGCATAGCCGGAACAATTTTTACACTTTCCTACCTCTGGTGGTGAACAAAGCTTGTACTTCTTGTTTGTTTTTTCTTATATTGCATAAGAAGGCAGTTAAATAATAGTCTGTGTAAAACTCTGCAGAAGAAGGCATCTTTGTGTTCATTCAATCAGTGAATTCCTCCTGCTCCTCCTCCTTTTGACTAAATTTCAGTATTTTCACCGGGAAAGGGCCTCTCTTGTTAAGCTTTGAGGAGCATCGTGGCCTCAACTTTTGAAACTAATGAACATCTGCAAATCCCAGGTAGACTCCATCTCCACATAACAGGCAAACATATCTCCCACAACACGAATGCAGGCACTCTCTGTGGGTTTTTTTTTTCCCTAGCTCTAGTAGGTGGTCTATTTA
>NW_009195763.1:25887-60312 GCF_000690835.1 Fulmarus glacialis | reverse complement strand
TACACGCCACATCTCTCTGAGGTCACCGTAGCTAAAACAGCACTAACTGACCCACGAACCTGGCTAACCGCGCACTCTCGGTCGCCTCCTCTATCAGCTGATGGCGGAGCGTGGAGAAAGAATCCAGGATAAAGAGCTGGTTTTCTCTGGCTGTCTTTTTTTCTTCGTCTGCTCCCACCTCTAATAGTGACAGAGCAATCTCCTGCACGAGCACGGGGTCTTCTATCAGTACCTCAGCAAGGAAAGGGAAAAAAAGGAAACACAGAAATAATTTACATACCGATGACAAAGTCTTTAAAGACTTTAGGGGACCGTTCTCCTTTTTCTTTTTCTGGACTAAATAATGACTGGAGTTGCTTCTGACTTGCAACCCATGCAAGGTCAGAATTGTGCTTACCCTGACCTATCCTGACCCCTAAAAATACACTGACGTTTTGCCACTTGCTTCGAAGGTAAAGACGCTGAATCTATAAACCTGGCTTTACTCAAAGGACTTAACAAAGTTTATTTTATTTATTTTTTATATCTAACACAGGATATTTGCCATTTTTATTATAATCAAAATTCAGAACGCTTTCAGATGTATGAACCTCTCTAAAGCAGGGGCTCTGCAACTTGGTTCAGTTATTACTAGCTGAGGCCATTCCTCCTCTAAATGTACAGATCCCTGCACACGTGCCACTGTATGTATGATGCTCCCAAAATGGGGACAGCAAATTCATATGGTCAGCTAACTCAGCAGAGCTGGACTCCTTTTCTACTGGGACGGTGGCAGCCTCCAAAAGAGCAGAAACCCCAGAAAAGAAAAATGATCAAAAGCTGCAGCTCGGTAACGTGAAGAGCTGGAAAGAAGGAAATGGTCCATTGGCTGTTGTGCTGTGGAATAGGTGGCAGGAAGAGCTCCTGGCTCTGTGTGCAGGAGAAGATGCTCCTTGTCTCTGGCTGTCACAACCTGTACAACTGTGCCACCCTGCTCGTGTCAGACAGGATAGATGTGGCCGCTGTTATAGCTGAGTGGCTTCACGCTTTGCTGCTTATGACCAATGAATCACAGAACATGAGGAAATCTGAACCCAGCCATGCAGTTATTAGTAATAAAAGTCCAGATTTCAACACCTGCCATTGGCTACACCTTCACAGCTACACTAAAAAGCAAAAAAAAAGTTTGAAAAGACAACACCCCAAAGTTGTGTCAGAAGTTGTGCAACTTCATGTTGTCCCTCTCCCCCAATGCTTTATAATGTGCTTTTGTAATTCTGTGACTCTGGATGGGTAGAACAGGACAACCCATCTTTATGTGCTTCTTCACAGAGCTGCTACAAGGGCAACAGCATCTTCCCTATTTCCAAAGAGGACAAGAGAAGAGGTAATAAGCTTAGACTGTAGCGAGGCACATCTGTGCTAGACTTTAAGGAGAACTTGCTAAAGGTGAAGCTGGTGAAGCACTACAACAGACTGCTTGAAAAAGTCTACCACATGATGTGTTTAAGAACATCTATTTATCTCACGGGAATAACATAGGTATAGCTGATCCTGGCTTGGGGTGAGCAAGAAAGACCTCACAGCTTCCCAGGGATCACTTAGTCTTTTAATTCCAGAATTCACTTTTCTTTTCATTTGGCAGTCTGATATTTCTTCATAGGAAAAGCACCTGTTCCCAGGCTGGCAGCACCTGTACCTCACCTGTAGGTAATTTGTTTATTGTGAAGTTGAAAGATTTAGGAAGTCAGATGGGGAATAAAAACTGGATCTTGTAAAACCGTCCTTAGTGAAGGGTTGGAATAACATGGAAGAATGAGGTCCAGGGTCACAAAAGAAGCAGTCCAAGAAGGACAGAAACGTTGATTTTAGCATACCAAGTCATAAAGAAAAGAAATGTGATCATATAAAGACTGCATCATCATGGCTATGCAAAAGGAAACCAAATTAAATCTGCTCTGGCAAAGGTAAATTTCCTAAAATTTAAATGCTTGACTTTTTCAACCTTAGTGTCTTTCTAAACATCACCTGCTTGCGTGTGTTTGTCTCATCTGGAGCTTCTGTTGGAGGAAAAGGAATGGGCAAGAAGTAAACACAACAAACCCCCTCCCTTTCCCCCTTGGCAACAGCAGTGTGGTAACTTTAAGATTCACCACAGAACTCTGCCACTGACTTCTAGGATTTAAAATTAAAAAAGCAAAGAATCGTTCATGATCTGCTGTGGACAAGAGAGTAGTGGGACACTGCCAACGGATTTTATTGGCATTAGACTGATGCTGGATAAGTAATTCTTGGGTTTTGCTCCAGGGCAGGTTTTGCTCCAGGGCAGGTTTTGCTCCAGGGAGGGAGTATCCTAGGTGGCTGTGCCCTTCTGCCTTTAGTTTGCCTCTATACTTTCTTACCCATCACTGTCTTCACAGTCTCTTCATCTAACTAGTTGCACCTCCATGCCTCAAACTTTTCATTTTCATCCCCGCTCCCTTGACTAGCAAGTTGTACTATCACTGCTTTTGGACAGCTTGATCCAATCTCTTTATCCAATCATTCTGAACTCTCCACCCCGACCTGAGGTGCCTCCTTGCCCCAGCCCCGATCTGCAGTGCACTTTTTTCCCCATATCTTTTCTTTTCAAAAGGAAGAAACCCACTGGGTCTTAGTCCTAGTCTCTGTCTCCCAGCTTTTCATCTGTCTCAATCTTCATTCCCATTTAGTGGTTGTCATCCCACTTACCAAGCCACTTGTATTTTCTCCGTGCTCCTGCCCGGCTCCTGCTCCACTAGCAGAGCTGCCGCGTCTCCTCTGCGATCTGCTCAGCCATCTTCCTCCGCCGGCTCCAGTGAAGGCAACGCGAGTGACAGTGCAGGCTAACAGCTTCTCGTACTCACTTTCAATGCTCAAACATGGATCGCTTAGACCAGAGCTATTATTGCAGGGACAGTGGAAAGTCCTGATTTGCCTCAGGTTATAGATATACCAGGGCACACAGAAACTTCAGATAATGTCTTCCTACTGAACATGTTGCAATAGCGTATTTTAGTTTATGCTGGCCAAACTTGGCAGGAATTAAAGCATAGCATATCACTACCTAATGAGCCTTCCCAAACTTGAAATGTATGCTCCAAAGCATAGCTGTATCACAGTCTTGTAGAGAAAACAGATAAAATAATTTCTTTTCCATTTCTTGCTCTCAGCAACAACTAAGCTGACTAAAAAAAAACCAAACCTGATAGAGATATCCAACATCGATAATTTCATTCACAATAATTAACATTTATCAAAATTATAACCAACCAAATTCAGTGTTCTAGACCAGGAAATGGTGGACATTACAGTAATAACTGGCTCCACCTATAACAATATTTGCTTTAATGTCCAGTCTTTTTTTTTTTGCAGACTGTACACACACACAAATGCAAAACCTGGAGACTTACCATGATCTCACATAAGTTTTAAGTGTGTGTGTTTTCCTTCTCATTAAGCTGATTGTTCCTACTTTATACTGGCACGAGATTAAGAATTCTACCTTTCTGTGTTCATTTACAGAAAAAAGTCTTGTTTTAAAGGTGGATGGAACGGATCTTCACCAATCATAAGCAAATAATTGAATTAAGAATCACATAGCTAGAATTTTAACCAGCAAGCATAAATGAACTAGCAAGATCACACTCTTGGGCATTCTGCTTTAAAGAGTCATTACTAACATAAAAATGGAACTTACGTCTTCTTGAATCTGAGAGCTGTAAAAAGTTTCTGAGTTTTCCATAGTTAGCCACTCATCAACCACTAGCTGAAGTACTTGTTTTTCTAGATTACTTGCTTTACTGGCTGTTTTTGGTCAGCAGATGCTGTAGAATTCCTGGTAGATATACTCAAGAGCTTTGGGGATCAAGCACACCAGACCAAGAGAAGGGTGAAACTCCAGCAACTAAATGTTCTTCAAAGTAGGACTTAACAACAACAAAACCAAAGAAAGAATAAATAGCTCTCAAATAAGGCTTTTATAAATTGCATATATAAAGAAACCTTGCAATTGCTTAATTTGCAAGAATAAATTGCAATGGCTTTAGTGCACATCAGAAATCAATCATCAAATCTGAAAATAGAACTGAAGCCCTAATAAACGTAATTATATTGGAACACATCTCAGTAGTCTCATTTACTAATGAAAACAGAAAATGTTTAAAATTCTCTTTTGTTAGCTGACATGTTTTATTAACTGCATTTTCACATCTGTTATGCCCGCCCATTAAAACTGTCCGCACTTGAAAAGAAGCCCTCAGATAACCAACACAACGTCAACATGTGCGTAGGGGGAGGAATAGGGCCAAGGGGCTCGAGACAGAGGCAGGAAACCAGAAGGGAGCAGAGGCAAGGGGCTCTTTGCTTCTGGGTGTGTATCAGCTGCTGTGAAAACCCTTCGCAATAACCCACAGTGCTGCACAGCTGCCGATGGGGGACATGTGGCAGGTCTGTACTGCAGGTGACATGTGGATTCCACGTGTGAAAACGTGGTACACGCACATCCAACCGGACGGTTGCACTAGAAAGAGTAATAGACTGTGGCCAAAGTAATAGACTGTGAAAGCTGTGAAGCCGGGTCAGGACAGTGATGCAGCGAGTCTAAAGCGATGCTAACCTCGATACCCACTTCCGTCATTATTGTTTAATTTAATTTAATTTAATTTAGTTATTGTTTAACCCATGGGAATATTAATGTCCCAGTGCACTGCAAGATGCAATTATCAAACCCATTGTCAGGAAAGGGTAGTGTAAAGGCAGTGGGGGAGGAATCACTTTTCTTCTTTGAATGTTTTCCTGGCTATCTAAATAGCATGGGACTAAATAACATGAGACACTCATCTATTGCTTGATTCACCTTAAGACTGTCATTTTTTCAAATAGTCTTATTTTCAGGTGCTGGATCTCAAATTTTTACAATAATCGCAGAAACTAGAACAGAATGAGGTACTCTCCAGAAAAATAAAACTATAATTACTCACAGGCTAGTGTTAAGAGAGATAGGCTGCTTAGTAATTACATTATAAGGAAGTCCAAATTCACTGATGCCACCTCTCTGACCTTCCTGCCAAATCTTGTGGACATATTCCCTCTGGACATCTATCTAAAGCTCAGCAATAAACACAAGTGACATTAGCCAATAAAATTCACACGCAGCTAGAAATCAAGGCAAACCCAACTATTCTTTATTTAAACATAAGCTGCAAAAATTTCTATTTTTATATATATAAAAATGTTCAAGTCAGTTATATATGTACCCACTCTAGATGAATTATTCCTGATAAAATTATTTTGAATCTTTCATATTCCTTCAGAACAAAATCTGAGCTCCAACGATGCTGACAAGGCTCCATTTTTATTGCTAGCAGTATGGTAGCATTAATGGCAACAGCAGAACAACAGCAGAACTTTTGTACCCAAACCCAAACTTCTGTTTGTGGACCAAAAGCCAAGTTACAAAGGTTAGCTAATTAAACTTCCCAACTTGCAGCCTCCGAAATCAAAACTCAGAGAAAGGAAATCTCTTGTGGCAAGATACAGAGGAAAGCTGAGGCAGGTTTTTAAACCAGAGGAAAAATGTGAGGATTTCAAATGTCGTGCTTTAATTATTAGCACAGGAATTCACAGCTATCTGAAATATAGTGCTTTTCAAAGTGCACTTTAAAGCACAAGCTTTGTTTATATTCTTTTTAAAGTCTCTTCTCTCTTACTATAAACAGGACTAGCTCCTTATCCACTGCATTACAGAACAAATACAGATTACAGTTTTATTTAGCTTCCACGCCTCTCAACTACTATTTCTAATTGTCTCAAACGGCAGCCGATGTTGCTTTAGCATGACATATGAAGCTCTGCAACCTTTCCAACATTTTCTTTCTGATATTGATGAAATGATAGCTTTCTGCTCTTGAGCTTCAGGCCTTCAATTTACAGAGCATCCATAGAATTCATTGTTAAATTAGTATCGACCCATTTTAACACTGTAAACCCATGCAGGCTATAATCAAAGCTTCGCATTCTGGATTTCATCTCCTGCTTCCCCAGGATGGATATACTGTAAATTCAACCTACTTGTTGGTTTACTATGTCCCTCAGCAGTTGGAAGTGAAGTTGCAAACAGATGCATTCATCCTTGTAGGTGCTGACAAAATATTCAAGCTTGAGATCAAACCTTGGATGTTTATGCACGATGTCAGTTATCGCTTGGGCCAAAGCAAATCTTTACTCTGGGTCCAAAGCATGTTGGTAAGCTTCAAAGTAAACATCTAGAAGCTGAAGAGATATTCAGAAGCACATTTAGAAACGTTTATTCACCCAAATATTCATTCTTTGTGGGGGGGAGATTTCTAAACATGGAGTTTGCCGCCTGTATCAAACCAACTGTGACCCGATACAGCATCTTGTTTCTGGCACAGGATATTACTTGATGCTTCATCAGAAGGCTCAAGAACAGAACATAGAATAAACTGCCCATACAAGAAATTTCCTCCAAATCTTGCATAGTTAAGATGTTTTTTTCCTACTGAAGCATGAAGATCTTTATTCTGCACATTTTTCCCTTCAAGAAGTAACATTGCAATGTACTTGCTACTTTAAAAACACCTACTTCTTTCCACTCTAATCCATTCTCTGTTTCTTTTCCAGCACACACACTGGTTTCATGTCTTTGAAAAACTCCACTTCCCCCAACATGAAACCTGCAGACTCATACAAATCTCTCTGTTATCTCATTTGGCAATGACTGTCACAGTTATTTTACATTTTTTGGAGAAACTCCAAATTAATTGAAGAGGTAATTAAAGATGTACAAAGACGCATGCCCTCTTCAGGCTCCTCTACCAAGAATAGCTGTAAGGTTTTATTTAACTAAAAAAGTTAATTACAAATACCCACAGCTTAGGACAGAAAAAGAAATGTGTCAAGCATGACAGCACATGAACTCTCGAGATGACATTGTAGCACTTTTTGGTCAGATGGCTATTAGGGGATTGAAAATATGAGCGGCCAGTGCTCTTGCTTCTGGACAAATCGGTCATGTCAATATGAAATGATCTACATCTGGCTATTTTACATCGACACGGAAGTAGAAAAGCATCCACGTTACTTTCCATACTGATACCAGAAGACTGTGGAAGAGGAAGATGCAGAAGGGCTTAGGAGGTAACTCGGTAGCTGAGAATTCAGATTTCAATGGAAACAGTCAAGTTTTCTCATGTAGACCTGCCAGACATGAACTGTTCTGGAGGAAGCTAAGACACTGCAATAGGCCGTAAGCAAGTTTTATATTGGCTAAGCTAAGCTGTCTCAGCTGCTGGGCAAAGGGTTATTGTTTCCTCATTCAGAAAGAACTCCGTCCCAGCTGGAAACAAAGCTGGCGAGACTGACTTCCATTTCATTTCAGCTAAAAGCAAAAGACCTCCAGCAACAGCACATCTGTACATTTAATCCTGCCTAGAGAGTTGGGTTGTGAGAGCAGTTCCAGAATATACTCTTTGATGGGTTTGGAAAAGAATTAGTGTATTGTGGCTGTAGAGGTTTCATTCTTCTCTAGGGGGAGTTTTTCTTCCAAAAAGAAAGCAAGTTTCCTTATACAGAAGGCCCGTGATAAAAATAAAAGGCAGATTCACAGAGGTAGCATGATCATACAGCAATGGAAAGCGAAGTCTATCGGGATGAGAACAGAAACTTAGTGAATTAGGCAATTAGGCAGTATTTTATATAGCTCTGTAACACCATAAAAACAGGAGAGTGGCCTTAGGAGATTTCCTAAACTACATACAACTATTTTAGTTTAAAAGGTTTTCTATTTGAAGCCTCTTCAATGGTACACAGGAGATTCCCTAACACCCTCTAGCATTCCTATTTTGAGAGCTGCCCTGGGTTACTCCAGGACTGAGAACAAAACTTTTCAAGTGTGTGAAGGCAACCTCAATTAGTGCCATTTCCCCTGCTTCCCAAGTGGACTCTCTGCTCCTTTCCTGACACTCACAGCGTTGTCCTTGGGACTGGTGAGTCCCACAGACAGAAATATGCTTCCAAGCTCCTCTGGGTCCCTTCCTCTGAACTTGTCTACTCTTCATCTTTCAAGACTGAAGCCTTTGGGCAGAAACCCTGTATGATTTCATGTCCCATGGCAAAATACAGACACATGACTAGATTCCGAGAGAGGAAGGGGAAAGCCCGCAGGATATGCAGCAGCCCTTGTGAGTGGCAAAGCTACGAATCACTTAAGACACATTTTTACTTTTAGTTTGTTTGTTGTTTTTTTCTAACTCCATGCTATATCATGGCATTTTTTGCTCAAGTAGATTAACTAACAAAGAAGAAATAGATTTATAATATATGTATAATCTTATATATAGGTTTTATTAATAAATGGATTGGTTTTTATGCCGTAACATACAAAATATCTCTCTGGTTCCCTCTGACAAAGGATAATCCAAATGATGGGCCTAGCCAACTGCAGACTGAGTCTCTCCTCCCTCGGCTTCACAAAGATGCAATGATTACAGTTCTCTTGACAGCCATAAAAAGTTTCCTGCACCAGCCCCAGAAAGCAGGGACAGCCAGGACCACAGAAAAAATTTGCGCCTCGGACTTCTTGGTGGCCCGGGCTCCTCAGGGCTGCAGTTGGTTCTTCCCAGTCTTCATTTGCTCCGTTCCCTGGCACGCAAGGAGGGACACATGTTCTGCAGTTTTGCTTTGGAGATGGCCTTGTCCTTTCCAATTATCCTTCCAATTATCCAATGGTGGGTGACTCTTCCTAAGGCCTTGCAGAAGTGCTTCCAGCCTTGGCACAGCAGCTACAGAGGCTGCTGTCTGACAACAAGAGCATTTCTCCTCTCTTGTTGCAAAAGCCATTACATACGGTCCTTTAGACCCAACTCACAGCACCCAGCAGCTCCAATCCTCCGCGCCCAGCCCAGCCCAGCCCAGCGCCAGGTTCCCAATGCATCTGAAACCCATACCACCACCCACGGTTGCTGGCTCTGGCATCCATCTGTGTACACAATGGGAATGCTGTTGAAAGGGAACCTTACACAACCTGAAGTGAACTGATTGCAATTTAATGTGTTCAGACCAAGAAAAGCTTCCGTACCTGGCATTTTTTTTCCAAGAGAGCAGTTTCACAGGTCCAGAGGTCAAGCAGCACAGCACATCATTGTGCCCAGCCAGGGATGTTGCTGCCACTGAATTGCTCACAAGTTACATTGCCTAAGACCAAAATTTAAGTAGAAAACAAACAGATGCCAGTATCAGAGGGATTTCCACATGCCTAGAGTCCCAGGGCTTGTGGTAATTCTTTTTATTTATAGCACAGCATTGTGGTTTTTACTTGCCAGGGAACCCCAGGCCAGGAAAAGATTTGAAGTCCCATAAGCTTTGGAGGGCCCCAGAGTATCCTGCAAGGCAAAGAACAAGCGCACCAAGCATTTGGTTTAAACATACCTCTTCCCTCATCTTTTAACAAATATTCCTTGAGATAAAGGGCAATGGCTGGAGTTCAAAAGACCCACATCAAGAGATAAAGCCAGAGAAAGCACAAGAAAACTAGGGGAGGAAAGTGAAGAGAAGCTTAATTTTTCACAGCACCAAATCATGTTGGGGTCGCCTTCACCTCCTCACCTTCACTCTCAGATCAAAGAAAAGCGGCACGGAGTACTCAAAGGTAAATTTTACAAAGAGATATAGCAGGGCAGAGTCCAGGGGAGGGCTTCCTTTTCAGATGGCTTGCTATTAGAAAAGTCAGTCTTCATAATCTAAAAATCACTGTGAAGGAAGGAAAAAAAATCACCACAAATGTTTCTACACTAGCAGTCCATGACAAATCCTTAAAGAAATCATGCTTTTGGTTTCTTGGCTGTGATACTATCTAAATTAAGGCTAATTTTGACAATAAATGATAAATCAAGTAGAATGAATCTGAAATGTTTAGAGCTGCAGAGTTAAAAATCAGCCATGGAATAAATAGAAGAGGCTTCAGCAGCTAGTCTTCAGGTCCCGACTTCAAGTGTCTTATTTTTCAAAAGCTGAACAAGAGAGTCATTTGAAGTCCGTGGTCACTGAAGAAGTCAGCATTAAAGGCGTTTGTGGCCTTGGCACACAGAAAGAGACCATAACAAGAAGGAGCATAAGGAGCTAGGACAGGTTGTACATGATCGGTCCTCAAGTGTACTGTGTGAGGGTGATAATGAAGTCACGTACAAACACAGGAACTGCTATACCAGCCTACCAGAGTACCCTACCTCATTCAGTAGTCTGCCTCCTGTCGTGACAGAACCACAGAATGGCTGAGGTTGGAAGGGACCTCTGGAGGTCATCCAGCCCAACCCCCTGCTCACAAACAGGGTCACCTAGGGTGGGTTGCCCAGGACTATGTCCAGTCAGGTTTTGAATATCTCCACGGATGAAGACTCCACAACCTCTTAGGGCAACCTGTGCCAGTGTTTGACCACCCTCACAGTAAAAATGTGTTTTCTTCTGTTCAGATGGAATTTCATGTGTTTGGGTTTGTGGCCATTGCCTCTGGTCCTGTCAGTGGGGACCGCTGAGAAGAATCTGGCTCCCTCTTCTTCATTCCCTCCCACCAGGTATTTACACACACTGATTAGATCCCTCCTAAGCCTTCTCCAGGCAGAACAGTCCCAGCTCTCTTAGCCTCTCTTCATATGAAAGATGCTCCAGAAAAAGGTCCACGATGAGGACCTTCAGGTGACTTCAAAGGTGGTCCTAGCAAGCAGGTTTGTAAGGGTTTTTGGTCATCTTAATCCTCAGCTCTGCCCTGCATTGTCTGTCAGAACATTCAGTTTTAGGGAAGCCTACTAAAACATCAGAAACAATATCCTACCAATACAGAAAGTAATTCCAGTGATTTAAGAGATATTTTGTGCAATTCTCTGAATATCATACGTGTTTGTGGCATTTATTCACTGTTCTCTAACGGCCCTCCCTCCATACTTCCTACAATTACAAGCTTCTTCCTCCTCACTATTCTAGAAATACAGCTGCTCTTTTTAGAAATCTGTAATACAGTCTGCCTCAACTCAGTTCTTACTATAAAAAAAAGCAGCAGGAAAAAAGGAAGTCTAGAACATCAAATATTTTGCAGCTTCTCATTTACAACTGAAAAAGTTTAAAAGTGGTGGGAGGTAAATTTAGTTCTGCAGAAAAGCAATCTAATACATTAATTAAAAGACATTCAGAAACAATTAACATTTTTGTTTTCTGACTCTCTCTCTGTGCCTTGAAGATGTGCTTGCTCATTATATTACTTAGCTACATCAGTAAATGTCCCTTCTGTCTTATTTCCCCCCCCAGGATGACTTTGATGTCTATGACCCTGAATAAGTGCAAAACTGTGACATTAACAACATGTGACAAGCAATTCCGCATGCTCAGTTAGGTCTTTGTACCACATTCATCACTTAGCTAACTAGGAGGATAAAGAAAGGTCCCAAAATTCCAGTCAGCACTTGGTCTTGCAGAAGTACAGCAATGATTCAAGAAATCATAGGATCGGCCTACCTTGAAAAGAGCAAATGGAATTATCACCGGTCTTTTGGACCTGTAGATACCTTACTTTTATCTTTCTCAATGTACTGGCTGGCCACAAGCAGCAGCTGGTTCTCAAGCTCTTTCAGGTCCTCTACAGCCACATCATGTATTATGTAAACCCCTCGCTGGTCCTGTGTGTGAATATATCCATCTTCATTAGTGTGAAAGTCATCATGGTTTTCCACCTCTGCAAACTCCATGAACTGAGCGCTGTGGACCTATGCCGTGAAAAAGAGACATAGAGATACAAGCAATCAGCTCTGCAAGGATTGCAATTCTGTATAATCAACGTATCTAAGGGTGGACCTGGCCTGGGAACATGGTATTTTGTCACTAGCAAAGCACAATAAAATAAAATATTGCCAAAATATTATTTTTTACAGGTAACACCTACGCTGTGGCTTCATTTATACTATCATGGAGTAAGACAAACCGTACGACATTTCTATTGTGCCTCGTTTTTCCTTCAGGCATATAAATCCACAAAAAGCACCAAGAAGGCATCAAAACCGGAGGATTAGCTCTTGAACTAAGGTAGAACTTTTTTCCCTTTTTCTAATTTAGCTGAAATTTGGCAAAAAGTGTCTTAAATTCTGATATTCAAATATGAAGTCAACATATTTTTTAAAGCCTTCTTGCGTAAGTTACACCTGCAAGATTCGGAGATAAGCTCACACACACAAAGACTTTAGCACTAATTAAAAGGAACGCCCATTGACTGATGACCCAAATTGCTGTGACATCAGCACTTGTTCAATAGAATACTTTACAATGACCTTACTTTTCTAAAAAAACATCAGCATCTTTAAAAGAGAATCATCTACCTTGGCAATGAGTCACTAGTCAGCTTGGTAACACCCCAGGCAAAAATCCAGTACTGCAGCCAGCAGAAGTGGCGTTAGCTTTCAAAATATTCTGTTTCTTGACTAGGAGTGCCACAAAGGGAATTACATACATCTGTCTCTAGGTGTATAATTACAGAAGTTAATCTCCCCAAGTGTAAATAAACACTTGGTATAGGGGTATAGCCATAGAAGCCTTTAAAAATGGTTCTTCTTTTAAGAAGCTGGCAAGCAAATACAAGCTCCTCGTTTTCCACTGTTTTTTTTTTTACTATTTCCTGGTATGTAATGCACCTTTGTTCTCACTTCAGTGCCAAATAATGACGCGCGATGTATTGGGACTTCCTCCTTTCACTGGCTCTCCTAACATCTGCCTTTACAAGATCCCCAATGTTACCCAAACTTTACCCGCTAGCACCTGGATGTCTCAAATTCTATTAAAAGAAAGGATGGAGGAAAGGAAAAGGTATTCGCTTTAGTCATGGAAATCTTAGTCAGATTTAAACGTTTTGGGAAGAACAGCTTGCCAGCTTCACAGATCTATGCTGGATCAGAATTCATTCTTTACCATAAAGTTAATGAGGCAGCCCTGCAAAATGTACGCCTCATTTGAACATAATGTTGGATCAGCCTGGTCAGATTCCTTTGCTTTTTTTGATATGGTGTTCTGCACTCCCTGTTCTTTCCTTATTCTTCTGAACAGACTATTTGTTTCACCACTCTTAGTAATGGGGTGCAGAATTCGCTAAAGGTTAAATCAAAAGCTTTTATAGAAGAATTAAATTCAACTTGATTTAGGTAAATAACTGAGCAAATACTGGGCTGACTTCACCATAGCAGGTAGAAGGGGTTTTTAGTTCTGTTTTTAAACATCCTTATGGAGAGCATTCATTGATATATCTCCGCTTTCAAGCTCTTGAATTTTTTTCCGGTGATTCCTGTTCTGTCCCACTCTTAAAAATCTCAGTCAAGACTACTGCATTCTGCAGAAGTGACATGTGACTACAAAACTGGAGAGTTCTTACAAAACAAAACCAAAAAGAAATGAAGACTTTCTCCCTGTTGTGTTTGTTTTGGGAGCCATATTTTAAAGAGACTACCCAAGCCTTCTAAATACTACTTATGCCTATAAAACACGTTAATATCCAGTTATATGTCTATAGCAACAAATCAAGTAACTGGATATTTATGTGCGATGTTTTTTGCCTGCAGGTTTTGGCTTTCCTCCTCTAGCTCTGCTTAGGTTTACTGGGGCTTAACAAATCCCTTTTGAGTTATAAAGCAACACTTACGCACCTACATATATTTTATCTACTTTCTTCCAAGCTGAATCTCAACAGGGGACAGAAAAGAGTTTTAATTTAATGTAATGTATTGTTTTGCAGGGCCGTCTGTCATTGAAACTCACGCCTCTGACGATCTCCATCCCAAGCAGTCTGCTAGGGAGGGTGCCACGCTGCCTCAGAATCTCAGTTTCAGATACATTGTGTGCTGAGCCATCACACGGGCTCACAGCTTACAATGTGGAAGGATTCATAACACAGTTATGCCTCCAATTTTGGGCATAGATTAGATGCTAAAAGTATTTTAAAAACAATGCCATATGCTTTGGGTTTATAGCATGCGCCAGCAAGTATGTTAGATAGGTCTCAATTAGTTTGCCAGTAAAATGGCTCTGTTATTGTTTCAGTTCTTGAAAGACAGTCTGTGCAGTACATTAAAAAAAAAAACAACACATTAGAAACTGTTGTTAAGGAAGTACTGTTGTCCCTGCTTCTAAATTTGTTGCCAATTAAACTGTAATAGGATTAGTAAATATTTATCTAAGCTTTAGTTGAAGTTCAAGTGTATATATCCATATCCATGTACTAGTCCAGGGGAAAGAGAGGCCACTGTAAAATAATGTCTCTCTCATTGCTAGGGGCTCTCTGAAGTATTTCACAGCTAATCTCCAGATCAGAGAGTGCTTAGACGGAAGGTCAGGGTTGATCTTCGCATCATTTCTTCTACCACAGAAAAAAAAGGAATGAAAATAAATGTATATTATGCAGAGTTCAGAAGGAGAGTTTGTCACAACGCCTGCTTCCCGGAAAACTGACACCTCCCATTTGGAAAACATAAGTTTTTAAATTACTTTTTCTGACTTGAAAATTCAAATACGCTGGACCACCCAGTTCAACATTTCTTAAGTGGAAAATCACAATTTTCTAGTTCCAAGTAGCTTTTCATTTAGGAATTTTAATTGATTAGATTTTTAAAGGATAAATGTGGCCATACTAGAAATAAAACTAAAGACACTTCAAAAATATCATCAACTCTATGTCCTCCCCACACATTTGATTTTCAAAGAAGTTTACATTTTGTTATGTTTAGGGACATGAAGTTCTTTTCTGGTTTGGGTTTTTTTTGGGGGTGGGGGTTTGAAGTTTTAACAAAAGCAACAAATGGGGGCAGGAAGCCTACTTCCTTTTTGGTTCTAGCCACAATTCTTCTCTGAAGTGACTTGTGTGTTTGGTTCTGTGTGTTTCTACAGAAAAAAAAAAACCCAAACAAACAAGTTTTCAGTAAATGATAAGTAAATGTGAGCTCAAAATTTTGAAAAAACTCCTATTAAAATACTATCGTGCTTCTTCAGGCTTTCTACCTGAGAACTTTGGGATGAGTGTTAGGTAGCAGAACTGCAAGGAAATTCTACAGCTCAAAAGGCAAAATACTATATCACATCAAACCAGTAATATCAGCATAATATATTGATTCTGTTCGGCGTATTTTACAAAAAAGTTGGGGAAACTAAATTTTGATAAGCCTTAGGAATTTGATTAGAATTATTATTTTTCCAATCTGTGAAGCTAAGTGTACTAATTATATAACTTCAACCACATGCCCTCATCCAAGGTTAAAAAACAGTAAGTCCTAAACTCTACCTATATCTAAATAATACATTTTAGAAGTCATTAGGAGTTACTTAAACAAACATTTCCATAAATTGCAAAATGCCTCGGGTTTCTCAGGAACATCTAGTCTGTGTGATAATCCCACACTCACAAAGGTCCTAGTTTAAGCACAGCCAGCAGCACCGGTCTTAGTAAATGTTTATCTGGCAGGCGGTATTGACATTATACTTCTACGTGCCTGAAGTTTCTCAGAGGTTTGCTACAGACTGCTGGTAGATACAGGTATTTAGTCTGTTAAGGCGAGACAGGTGGTTCTGAGGAACAAGCTACACTGAATCCTTCAGATGATTCAGCAACCGATCACAACACAGCTTGCATGGAAGAGAGAACTGGATTAGGCACTCCTGTTGAAGCACAGGTTTTGGAAGTCTGAAGGTTAGGTGGCACCTCACCTTGTAGTCAGCTGGCGTGTAGTGAATATACGGCTGTGAACTCAGGCCACCGAAACCACCAGTGCCTCCTTTGGCAGCACTGACCCAGGAGGTGTCTTCTGCACGGGGAATGAGGTGACCAGCCCTGAAGGAGAGGCCAGTGGTGCTGATGGTCAGGCTTCTCTCCACGGACCTGAAGTAGTTAAGGATCCCCAGGCACAGTCGCTGAAACAAACCGGAGCAAACGCACAGTTGCATTTTCAGTTGTATGACAGCCCCCCTCTTAAAAAAATTAACTCTGATCTCTGCAGATTTTATGTCGAGTTTTTTTTACCTTTAGCTCCCGGAGTCTCAGGTGACATAAGAAAAGAAGGGACAAGTAGGCTCCTCTCACCACGGGCTCCCTGTGGGCAGTTGCTGTGCCCTCTTCTAATCCTAGCAGCTACAAGCTGCCCGTATAACCATACCTTTTTCCAGACCGGAAAATGTAATTACATTTTTGCTACTCAAGGAGATTTCTAAACCTTTCTAAAGTAGACGTTTTTGCTATGTCTGTTGTCTAAGAGAAGGCTGCTGCTGCCTACGGGACAGGCTGTCATGGAAACCTGCAGTATGGAATAATGGAAAAGGATGGCACTACTGCTTCTGTCAGAGAAACAGTAGGTTGATATCATTTTTCTTCCTTCTTTTAGATTTTATTAAATATATACATACATACATATACATATAAAAAATTTTTTACCCTCTTTCATTCTTCTTTCTGAAGGATGCCGGAGGCTTACCGAAGCTGGTATTTCCTACATCCTCCCCACTGTGAGCCACAGCTGTGTTATCGTTCTTGGTAGTTAGTTCCTAGTTCCAACACACATAGCTAAAAATTGGTGTGGTAAGTATGCTGACAGCTTTATGCATAGGCTTTATCATAACAAAAGGAAAAGAAAAGGAAAGGAAGTGCCATACTGGATGAAATTCATAATCCAGCCAGCAGTCAAATTATCGTGGCATATAACTCCGTAATATTTGATTGCTTTCCAATCCTTAGTATGTTATCCTTATAAAGTCCCTGGGCTGTATGAAAGAGCTATCCCCATTCCAAAGACAAGACTGTGGCAAGGGTCAGATCGAGGAAATTTTCCAAAGAAATTCAGAACATCCGTTTCATCAAAACCTCAACCCAGCTATGGCTAGTGACATGTCTGACCTCCTAGTTCATCCTTTTTTCTCCTGCCAGAAAAGAAAAACCGATTTCTGGGCTCCAGCAGATCATAGGCTGAGCATGGGGCAAAATCATAGCCTGGCAACAGAGAAGTAACATCAGACTAGGCTGCAGAAAAGTTTTACTGTGATGTACACACAACACCCCCAACACAAGCATATATTAAATGCTCTAGCTAACATGCTGTAAAATTAAATTCAAGACTTTTTTTTTCTCACTCCTTTCCAGCACGCTCAACAATATACTACAAAGAGTGGCAGAAGAGCAGCAAGCAGGAAAACAGCTACACCTGTCTTGTTATCAACTCCACCAAGGCCTTCTCACATGCATCAGGAGTTACTCCACCAACATCAGTGAAATTAAACTGGCATTAGTACCAGTGTAAATGAGATGATCACTATGAGTCACACAGTATTTATTAATTGTGGAACATTATGGACAGTGATTTACTAGGCATTATCCAATTAATTTCCTCAGACAATCAAGTATATAAGAAAAATTTGTCCTCTTAACCCACTTCTCTATCCCAATTTATTTTACCACATGAACTTTGATGGCATAAGTTGGAATTCTTTTCAGTGTGTTAAGGGTTTTATGGCATTGATTTTGGCATTGTTTTTTCTGATTGGAGAAAATCCTATTAATGTATCTTCACAAATTGGTGCTTGTCAAATTTATCCTGCTTAACATGAGACATCCTGACAAAGATACTCACAGAAGTGACACAGATAAACTCAGGACTACGTTGGCTGTTCTATAAATTTGCAAGTTGACATGAGTATATTGTCTCCAAACATTCCTTCAAGCCAAATAAATCTTGATGTCAAACTGTCAAACAATGAATTCTTTACATAATCCTTGCAATGATAGATTATCTGTTAACCGATTTCTCTATCCTTACTAAGCATGATCATCCTCACTCATCGTGTCTTCGTTGACTCCAAAGGTCTAATTTCTTAACTTTTAGAAAAACTAGGTCCTTCAATCTCTATTACTTAAAATAATGTGAGGTCAAATAGAATTAAAATATGTTTTCCTGAATCGACAGCATTAATTGTACATCTCTATTACATATCACCGTAAGTGTATGGACTAAGCATGGGATGAAGCATTTCCACTTAAAATTTCCACTTTAAAAAGATACAAACAATGCTGTCCGAAAAATGTGAGTGAAATGAGGAAAAAAGTGATGGCACATTTTTGGGTAGCAGCTGAATTTTTATTTTAAAAACACTGAGACCTGGACAGAGGTTTTTTTGTGGAGGATCTAATTCTAGTTTTTCAATAACCATCATGACTAGACTGTTTTAAAATTGACATCAGTCATGTCCCTTGTACTGCCCCCAAATAGGTTCTCTTTCCCAACCGAGTCATGGACTCAGTGCACTTGACAGAAGATGTACAGTGCAATCCTGTTTTCTTCCTTTTTTTTAATTAATCATCATGTAGCTTGCATGAGTCAACCCAATGGTTTTTTTTCCTGAAGTTTTCATGAAGTAAACAAGTATTTCCTGGTCAGGGTCAGTCTGAGGTAGGAAGAACTGCATGTTTTTACATGTGGGAGCTTTTCCTGACAGAAAAATGTGGGTTTATTTTTGAACACGGAGTTGGGGCAGATTAAGCAGCAGGAAAGAGGGAACGGGGGGAGAAACTAGATGGTGTCTCTCTGCCTCTGTTCCCTTTCCCTGCTCCTGAATTACTCGCTGCCCTGCTTGGTCCTGGCCAAGTGCAGGAGTGCAAGACCTTCTCATTAACATTGGGGCTGCATCCAGCCCCAATAGCTGATTAAAAAACAACAGTGGAGCAAGGAGATTTTTCAGTCCTTTCTTAACTTGCCGCCAGGGCCCACTGGTGCGGGCAGGCGGGCACGGGTGGAGTGAGCCAGATGAAGCATTGGGCTGTAGGTACAGGAACTTCTGGGATGTAACAGTTCTGTGCGTAATGCTTTTATATTCATCAAAGCAACAGCTGTGAACGACTTCTGAGTCAGAAGGACAATAAAGAAATAGGGAATCAATGTCCCTCTGCATCAAAGGGATACCTTCAAATTCAGAGGATTAGTCACAGAGCTCGCCACGTAAGGCATGCCACAGTTACTACAAATTCCCCAGACACCGGAGAGGTAGGTCCTACTTCTCATTCACTACCCTGCCAGTTATGCCATTTATGGGTTTTCCCCCCCTCTCCAAAACTTGAAGGTCTCTCACAGCTTCTGCTCTCACAGCCTCTGAACCTCCGTGAGGCCATGCCCGCAAACGCCGCTTCCTCCCCGAGAGGAGGAACTTGCTATCACACCTGCCCCTGCACAAAGCAGGCATCTGCTGTCAAGTCCACGGGTGCTCAGCTTCTGGATGGCCTCCAAGGCATCTCGCCATCCTTCCTCCCCTCTCCTCCGTACACACGTGCTCACCCATTGCCTAATACCACGCTCTCCAGTAAATACTAGGGCACACTTCTATTTCTTGCCACCAAATCCACACCCCAGCCCTGGTACAAGCATGCATGCATGTTATTTTTAGGTAGGTGCAGTCTCATGCTGCTTGTGCTATGACTGGACCGGTGGCGGCACAGCAGCTAGTGAGCACCAAGGGGGAAAGGACATCACTTATGCAGCTAGGGCATGCAACCATGCATTGCAGCTGGGCAGCTCCTGCTTAGCAGAAGTAGCAGGAGACTGAATTTTGAAAAAGGGGAACGCAGAAATCTGTTAGAGAAGCCCTCTGTCAGAGCTGACAAACGCCTGCTAGACTTGTTAATTGACCATTATTCATCATTTCCCCTTCTAAGTACCTGGTGGAGCTCAGTGCAGGCAGTCCTCCTTCCAGACATGATCGTAGCTCTGCTGTCCGGAGGCATGAGAAGAAGTGGTAGAACTTGACAGCACAGGATGCGGTTCGAACACCGCTGCCGCATGTTCCTGGAGACCCTCCATCACTGTCTCTATGTCCGAGACCTTGTTTCAAACCACATCGAATACAGACAAAAGATTCACAAGGCAAACAAGTCAGCGTGCCAGCCCCCATCCTGCAGTGAGTCAAGGTCAATTCAAAGCATCTAGTGAGGGAGCCTCTGCAGCACCCCTCCTTACTGCTTCTCCTTTATTTGGGAAAGTTGTCTGCGGACCCCTCTCCAAGGTGAAAATGTAGAAATGGACTTGCCTGTCACAGCATATGGAGGGAATACACTAGATAAGACGTAATACAAAAGCACTTTTTTTCTAACTGAGATTTATGGAGGGGAGGGACTACTGGGTAATCCTCTCTCTCCTTTCCTGTTACCCCTCACCCTTAAATAGGTGTACGTGTTTCTTGACCAAAACCAGACATGTATTTGGTGAGGAAGCAACTATGGAAAAAACAAGGAGAATGATCTTTTTTCATTGTCTCAGTGAGCTGCAAAGCCATTTTTACTTTTGTTAGTGGTGATGATGGCTTTCGCCCAAGCTTTCCAGAAAAATTACATGCTGTGGCAAGATTTGAAAGAATGGTTTCTTTGTGAAATATCTGGCATGGGGAAAAGGTCTGAAAACACGGATCATAAAAGAAAGCTTATTTCAGTCCTAAAAAAAAAAAAAAAAAAAGACCATAAATGGCTTATCTAAGAGTATCATCAAAATCAAATCCATTATTTAAAATATTGTAAAGCCAACTTCAGTCTACACATCCACTTTCTGATTTCTGTGATTTAAAGAGTTCTCTCTCAAATGCTTTGTGAGATCCACGAGAGTAAATAATGAATGTTAAATAGGAACCAGGGAAACTAAATATATACAGAGTACTGCCAAAAAACAGGTTAAATAAAAGTAGTAGTAGTATAAAAGTAATTTTTAAAAAACACATCTAATCATGCAGGATTTTTTAAAAATTTTTTTAAATTGCCACTTGTAACAGAAATATAATTTGAAGAACATGGTCATGCTTTAGCAATTATTGGCATCAGCAAAGCATTGACAGGAATTCTAAGGGGATTAAGATCAGGAATTTTATAGAACTCTTCTTTATCACCTGTTTTGAACAAAGATGCTGAAAAGTCAAAACAAATGGAACCTTGCTTAACACAAGAGGAAAAAAAAAATGTAAAAAAGGGGGGGCAGGGGAGCAAGCAGCCTTTAATAAAAATGTAAATGAAATACTAAACCGTATGGAAATTATTTTTCCATTCATTTCCCAAGCATTTCCTTCATTCGCTTTCTTACTAGTTGGGAGTCAACAACTTCTGATCCGTTACTGTGTCTCTACTGAACACTGTTACCATCCGGCATTCCACTGCCAAGCACCTTTGTTCCCTTAGAGTTGTATTTATTTTTAGGCTTGTTAGACACTGAAACACAAAATCAGAAGTCAGGCAGTGGGAAGAGGCTTGGGTGAAGGTGAACAGGGTGGGAAGCCAGGAGCCTCCATTTTCCCTTTCCCAAGCCACAGGGCAGTTTGCTCTAGCACAGCCCTATCGTCCTCCTGCCTTCAGCCCAACAGAAACTGTTTATGAAGGCTCCCTGTTGCCGTTTCACTGAGGTCAGCTTCAGGTGTAGGCAAAGCAAGTAGCCACCTAAAGAGGATATAGGATACTGATGGGATCCTAAGTAATCCTGAGACAGCTGGGCAGCAGAGCAGGCGCCATCCCTGCATGCGATCCATGGTTACAGCACCGAGGGCTCTACCCTGCTGAGCTGGCACTGTCTGCTTCTGCCTGTTTCTGGGTGTTTCCACGTTGCTTTGGTTGCTTTTTTGACACCCTCTCCTCCGTTCTGTCCCGTGCCATCCACAGTCCCCAGGCAGACGGGAAGCATCCGTCTCCCCTCTCCAGCTAGCACCCCCAAGGAAGGCAGCAACCCCCGCAAGGGTCCCAAATCAAGGCTTGCCCACAACTCGAACACGTACACAGCATCATTTGGGGCTCTGCAACAAGCCCACTACCCCCCTTCTAGACAGCAGGGGATCTTCAAGCCTAAGGACAGAGGTATCTGGATGGACTGCAGCGGTGGTTCCTTGGGGAGAGAAGACCAAGGAGCCCAGTGACATTTCAGGGCTGAAATAACCTGACATGAGCTGGAGACATGGCTTAGGCTGCTCTGGTGTACCCAACACCGCCTGGGTACTAAAGGAAGAAAGAGACAGCTCACCAAGGACTTTCTGTTTGGCAGGAATGTGATTATTGGTAGAAGAGGGCACATGGGGGCACGACTCCTCCACAGCTTCAGAGAAGGGATTTATTTTCTGGTTCCTGTGTAAAACTGGGAGCTGAACTACAAGGTGTCCTTATTGTTCATAGTGCTTCACGCTCACCAGGGGATGAGAGGCAGCAGTCTCATCCTCCGATTGCCAGATCAGTTTTACTAGCTGAGATATTTATACAGATCCAGTCCTATAGTAGCAGTTCACCATCTTAATTGCATCAGTTTTCCTCATCCTTGAGAGGCAGAAAACTCCTGTTATACCACTTTTACAGATGAGGATACCAGAGCTGCTCAAATTTCACTGGAAAAATGTGGCAAGGCCCCAGTACACCTGCCCAGCCTGTCACACCCCTGCAGTCCATCCATGCATCTGCAGCAGGCGTGAATGAGCAGAGCTTACTGGGCATAAGCAAGTCAGCCCTGCAGGGTACACGCAGTGAATGAGATGCAATTAGGACAAATGAATACTTCTCTTCACAGATGATCACCATTTGCAAGACGATGATGCGAGGTGCTAGGGGTGCCTCAGGCTCGTCGTGGTTGCAAAGCAGGCCTGATCTGTGAATGCACATTGCCATTTTTCCAAGGAGGCTGGATGGCAGTCAGCCTAGACAGAGCTGTCCTGCAGGACATCCTCAAAATGGCCAAAAATGGCAATATATCACCAGAATCACGAGAACCTGTGAAGTTAAAACCAAAATAGAGACACTCAGTAACCTCTCCCTGGGGCACATTGTGCCCTACCAAGTTTTAGACTTGTACCTCACTATTGGAGCATCTCTCCTTGCCTTTTGAGCACAAGTCTGAACCTTGGTCACATTAAAAAAAAGCTGTTCTGAGCAATCCCTTTGACACAAATTCTGGGGCTGATTTTGCCCCGACTTACGTGAACTTCAGAGCTTTTTAATATTTATGCAAGTGTTCAAGCCGCCTTTTGAAACTGCTGAACTGAGAAAAAGGCGGGGGGGGGGGAGGAATCTCTATAGCACCTTAGTAATGGATCTTTAATGAATTCAGGCATATACACATGATACATAAACCTGAGGCAACCTTTCTGTAGAGATTTCAATTTCCCTGGAAATAAATAAATAAATAAAAATCACTTTAAATTAAATCACTTTAAGTCGTATTACCTCTACAAATTTTGAATGAAGGTCCATCAGCTTATCCACTTTTTTCCATTGTTTCAGTTTTATCAAAAGCTTTTGCTGCCAGGGATCTACTTTAGGCTTAATCTGGTTAACACAAAAGTAACCACAAAATTTAGGAATATCGCTACATGTTTTTGGTATAGAAGGCAATATTTAGTAAAGAAAGTGCAATAGATTCACTTTTTATTTTCAACAGACATGAAATACAGAAATGTAGTATACAGAAATATAGTAGTTTGATAAGGCCTGAATTATTAAAAAAATCATCACTCTTTGTCAAAAGAAACATTTTAGACTTTAATTGCTGAAATATATCTTGGTACATCCTGAAGACTGGTTAGGACTAACATAAGTGAAAAAGGAAAGTTCCTTATAATTACCTTTAAAAATGGGATCCAGTTGCCTTTCTTTTTCAAAGCCTTGGCTGGATCTAGCACGCCCCAGTTCTCTGGCCGAGAAACTTCTGCGTCATAAACTGGAAACGTTCTCATCGTCTGTTGTTTGCAGAAGATGCTTCTAAATTTTTGGACAACCTAAAGCATAAAAGGAGATGGTACTGTTATAAATTTCCCAAGCCAGATATTAAATCCTATAGCAAAGTAATACTGCATATTATCAGCCAAAAAAAAAAAAAAAAAGGAGTGATAAAGTGACAAAGGAAACATTCTGGTCCTGTGTTTTCTTTCCTTTCCAGCAGACACAGTGAAACTTCTAGCTGTTAACTCTGGAGCCTCCAAAAAGAAGACCAGGATTTTAAAAAACACTGTCTTTCATTCAAAGCCAATGGCAAATTTATTATCACTGGCTTCGGTAGGAATAGCATTAGCCTAGAAGATGTACTTTGAAAATCCTGTTCAAAAATGAATAAGCCACTGCCAGCCCGCAATAAAGGTAATTTACATCATCGCCCAGTTGTGTAAACACGTCTGCCTGTGCTTGTCTCAGGTAGTTCACTGAGTTCAGCTGGACTAGTCAAATGTTAATTTGATGAAAGACTTACGGACCAGTTTATGCAACCAAACCTTTGTCCTTTTCAGCCGTACCACCTGTTCTCATACAAGGCGTGATTGGTAAGGCAAGCCATGTATTTAAAAGAAGTATGTTATTTACGTTTAACAGTTATGCATCTCTTTGGGACCCTGCACACATGTTGGTGGAGATTTTCAGTTGGTTTTGCCTTTTGGATGACAGAAAAAATGAAAACCAGAGTTTTCCTGCTGGTAGCCCCTGAGCTGCGGAGGCTCGGCGAGGTCCTGGGCGATGGTGTGTCGCAGCCGACCTCTAGTGGAAGTTCCACAGCTCGGAGAGACACCGAACAAGGGCAGGAAATCTCGAGAAAAACGCACAAAAAGCACGAGTGAGAGCTGGCAGAACAAAGGTACGGACGCAGATGCTGAAAATACGAACGTCAGCAGTTACTATATAGCTTAGTAAGAGCGAGCCGGGCCTTTCTGCTGCTTCTTGTCAAGAGCAAAAATGCCCACAATCTTATTTTTCCATGACGTAAAACACTGACTTGTAATAAATGGAACTTCCTTCCATACTTTTAAAGACTTCTTTTTTCTTTTTTTTTTTTTTTTTTTTTTTTGTCATATTAAGAAGTACATTTCAGTTACCAGGGAAAAGAGCTCCATCTCATCAACCGAGTTCTTGAGATCCTTAAGGCTGTAGTTAATACCAAAATGAGAAAGCAGAAGCTGGAGCTAAGGCTTCAGCTCCTCGGTTTCAGTGCTGTGCCGGGGCAAAGTGAATCTAGTGTCCTTGTGGCAGGATCCTGCAAAAAGACATCATCAGACCAGCTGGAGAACATCAACACTTTAAGCAACATGACTGTAAGGTGACTAAGCAATGCTGTCAGTGCCCTTTGCTTTGCATCCACGCAATGATTTAACTCCCCTTTTCTTGTCCTGAAGCAGAAGTATGCCAGACAATGGAATGGATGGGAACCCACATCGTATGCATTTTTTTTATTTTCATTTTTCTTCTAAGAAAGGGCCTTCCACCAGACCCCGAAAGACTAACAGCTGTTGCAGGTCAGGGCACCTCCACGGTCCTTGGAGGAGTGCCTATCTTCCAGCACGGAAAGGACGCCAACTAACAAATCTTACTGCCTGAACAGAGTTGTGGCTCAGGGGTGTACAACATTCTTCTCACACACACACCTCCCAAATCTTCACATGCCACAAGAACTTCAAGTATGTTACTATTTCAGGGTTATCACTCCTCCGGTATTTGATTCTGGCATGATGCTGCTATCACAAACTTCTGAAACAAGGGTGTACTGGGGATGGCTGAATTTGGCCTGGTGTCAGTGTTGAAGAGTCTGTTGGCAACATAGCACCCATTTTTAGAAGAACTGAAATGTTTTCTCCTCCTTCTTTACTTCACCTCAGGCTTCTCAAGGCTTTGGAGGATATGGGTATTTCTTCATCCTTGAACAGCCAAAATGACTGTGTTCCTCTAAGTTTTGACTTTTTTTTTCTCTTTTCTCAGCTCTTTGACAAGCATGTTTAACACTGTTTTTTATACAGAATCTTAGTTTGCCCCATGCCATCATCTCTCTGTACAGAAATGTGGACATTATTCCAATCGCTTTTTCTTTTTTTTTTGTCTCAGGCCAAGCCATAACAGCAGCACTTTATCTGCTACTTCTTTTCCAAAGATTTTTGAAAGTCCAAATAAGTATCAACTGATTCTCCTTTACCCAGTGCTGATGGGTACTGCTGATACACGCAAAGATGCTAATAAGTAAGTTGCAGTTTGCTAAAGTTCAGCAAAACTCCTGGGGTTTAGTGGAACTACATGTAATCTAATTTATTACCTCACTGTTTCAGCAATAAAAGGCCATCTGCGGTTCTATTCCATGCTTTACTTCAGCTTTGTTTTTAATGTCTTGTTTAATCATTCCGTTGTTTCATCTATGAAGCTCAGATCTAGATAGCAGATGGATGAAGCTTATGATGGTAATATGATACAGTTCCTCAAATATTAGATAACTAGATACTAAAGATCAAAATGAGCTAGAGCACTTCTGAGTTGCTTTGTAATAGCAATAAGAGTCTACTCTATGGCAAAATGAATGGCTCAGGTGAACTCTATAACATTGTAGGTCTTGCACCCTTCTCCGTACATTATTAGCCCACTGTATCCGAGATCACGGCTCATCCTTCCCTCTCCCATCCCACTCATATGAGAGAAACGTTGGCCTGTTCAAGGGACTTTGTTTGGAGAGAAGAGTTTAACTCTCCTCTCCTTGCTCCTTAACACCGCTAGCGCTGTACTCCTGGGGCAGCGCTGCCACATCTCCCCAGCATGCGTACCTGAGACCCCCTTGGGCCTAAGGAGTGAAAGAGGGCTGCACCAGTACAGCCAGTTAGACCAGTTAGAGCTTAGTTAGACCACTAACCAAGGGCTAAAGGCCCCTTATCTGTCCCAGGTAAATCTGCACTTTCCTTAGCACTGTTTTCAACCAGTTGTCACCAGCTGGGCAGTGCCACTCTGGGCCAGGGCTGTGCCTCGCTCCCCCGTGCAGACCCACAGGCACACCCCTTGTGGCAGAGGTCTTCAGTGGGGAAAGGAGACGGGGAAGACAAGTCACAGCCCCTTGTCGTTCCTCCACCCTGGCCAGCCCACGTCTGGACTGCAAGGAGGAGGCGTGCGCCCTGCCTAGTCCCCGGCAGAGAGGGGTTGTGCTTTTCCAGAGACAATCCTGTGAGCTCCTACAGTTCCACACCGTTCCCACTCTGTCTGTAAAAGCATGGGTTAAATCATAGGATTTAAACACTCTGCAACAGGAATGCTGCCTTGCTCGCTAAGTACCATTCACATGGGTCACATGGGTAACTCTACATAAGCAACATCATTCCCTCCCTTCCTTCAACAGGAAACAGAACTTGAAAATAACCACAAGGAGATTTTTCTAGAGATACTTCAGTATAAGTCTTAAAACAATAACTGCCTTCTCTTAGTTTCTCCAGAAACAGGCCACCCACAGAAATATTTTAAATAATATTCTTGCAGAAAGTTGCAAGGGTGAGTTTCAGGGTTTGGCACAATTGGGACAACATCCCGCATTCTCCACCGAGTTGATCCCACAAGTATCCTTCTGAACTGCCTGTTTCTGCAGCCCAGGGCACAGTAAGGCCAGAGGAGTGACCACTGCAGATTCAGGGCTCCACACTCTGGAATTTGGACACCAGATTTCCAGGATTCTTGCTGACTTTAAAAGCCAAACTCCAAATCTCTCAAGCATACAAACCAAGGATGGCAACATTTGCACTGTTGACCTTTCTCAAAGAATATACCTCAACAAAAGTGTTATCTGTAGGACTCGTGGTTTTAAAGGAAAGCTGGTAATTTCTCATCATTTCTTCTTAAAACTCTTGAAAAGGGAAACACATCGGTATTAAAAATATCTGAATTCTTGCCAAAAGCATTTCTTAATTTGTCCCAGTTGTCTTGGACCACATCAGGATGTTTCTCATCGGCCACATTCGTTCTGTGAGAAATAGGCAAATGCTGGAGTGCTGGAGAACCTGGAGTTAAGAACATATCTGTTGTTATTCTCAATCATTTAGACAGCATACAAACTATTCAGTTGCAAATTTAGTAATAAAATAAAACACAAAAGAGAAAACCCAAACCATAGTTATCCATTGTGTATAATTCCAGAAGTTTATTCACTGTCAATGACTTGTAGCACTTATGTAACTAAATCATTAAAGAAACTAGATAAAATAAGGAAGTATTCAGATTTGTTTTTGAAAGGTGACGCTTAAATAAACAAATACTCCTCAAGTCTACAGACTATTCATTGAGACGACTCAGCCCCTTGAGAGTGGCTGCTCTATCAAAACATCATCACGGTAACAATACAGAAAAAAGTCTCTCCAAGCTTTCTCCTTCTCACCCTGGATGTCCTCAAATCCAAACAGCCCAACACTACCTACCCTGCACCCAGGGAGCTCATTATTCCACTTACCTAAAGTCAGCTTTATCATTGTAGTATTTCCTTCCTAGTAAAATCAATCTGCTAAAAGAATTGAAAGTCATATGTACGTGGTCTAGCTCATTACCTACAAACCTCTAGATTTCTTTTACATCGAATTTGATCTTCCTCGGTTTACTTTCTTATCCAAGACTTGAATGTTTCATAATTATACTTCACTGTTCAAAAAATGCTCATCTTACCTGGAGAAAACGGTGAATGCCCTTCAGAGAGTGTAGGTGACACACTAACCACCGGGTGTAAATCATCAGATCTTCCTGTGTCACTACGTTCACCGGATTTTTCTTTCCTGTCAGGAAACTTTCCCTTGCCGCTGAAAGTCTTGCAGCCCTCTGAACTGCATCGTTGTATTCCTCCATCATGTGACTAATAATTCACTTCTGTTTATGTATATAAAAGAGAGACGGTCATTTTTGCATTTCTGCACCTTCTTCCCTTATTAGCGAGAAGGCCAATGCATTCCAACTGCATGAGGAATCCTAGTTTGAGAGTAATCTCAAAGGTTTATTTCCTTCCTAAATGCTTACAAATGGTATTTCCAACCCAATGAGGAAAAGGGAATTTCAGTCCAAACAGTGAATGTCTGAGCAGCTAATACTGACCTTAAGCAGATAGCTGAGAGTGAATGTCCAGAGACAAATTACCCTTAATGCTAATAGCTTTTTATTTGGGTGGAAAAAAAGCCATTGCTAACACTTTTTCATGAACAGCTACTGTGCTAGACATATACGTGCTAGATCCTAGGTTTTGGTTCCTACCTGATAGAGAGGATAAAGCTGTTCAATAACACTGCTGCGTGTACAAAATCTCTTCCATCTAAGCATGTGCAAATATTTTCTCTGGACTAGCTGAGTAATTCTGTCTGTAAAAAACTTGAACAAAATCAGAAATAACCAGCAAATCACACATTTGTAAACAACAGCAGATTAACATAATAGGAAACTTAAGCAGTATGTAGATCATCATTAGCATCAGAGAATAACACCAAAACAACAGCTAATCAGACACCAAAGACTACTGTGCTGTTATATTTATCCATGAGGGGTACTTCCCCTAAGTTGTCCCAGTGGAAGTATTATTGTGGGAATTAAAAAAAAACAGTTAATACAGGGAAAATGGCAGAATACAGTCCACTGGACTTAGAAATCTGAACTTCACTTTAAAAATGAAAATAAAAAATAACCCACAAAACAGACGTACTAGAACAGCACAAAAGCATCAGGGAACGAGGAGAACCTTGTCCCAGCCCATTCGACCTGGCTTAGATTCCTGCCCTTTAAAGAAACAGAAGAAGAGGAAATTTTCACATCGTACAAGGAAACTGCAAGCACTAACGTTTTCGTGCCCGTTTTCAGGAAGGAGGTTCACACTGTTTTTATTTTAAAATGTGCACAGTGCAACCTGCTGGGCCAGAGGAAAGCTCCTGGATCTTCTCAGCAAGCCGGAGCCCTACCTGGTGCAGCAGCAGAGGCAAGTTTGCTGCTGTCTGCTCCCTTCTCCAGCAGCTCTCTGACTCCCTCTGCACGACATCAGCCTGAATAACAAGAGGTTTTGCTTCTGCCGCCTGCAAACGGAGCACATGTTGAATAGATTTCTTTTTCAGGATATTAAAAAAAAAAAAGTGGTAAATACAGAGAAATGTTTAGGCTTTGAATTTAATTCTTGGGAGTTGTCACATAAACAAACGTTGCAGAGCCAGGTCCACACAGGTCCACATCGTTATTCAAGTAAAAGAAAGGTTGTGCTGTTTTACTAATGTGCAAACAACATTACAACCCTTCCCATTCTATCTTTACAGGCCCAGATTCCAAAAAACATATCACTTTCTCTGATTTTATTTTTCAGTTACTGCCTGCTAAAGAGCAAAGAGATTTTTTTTAAGTCAGTGTACATTTTAGCTACTACCTACCTGTAAGCCTTTCTTCAATATTACCTCCCTTTATTTTCTGAAATAAGATGCATCCTTTGGAATTGCAACAGAACTGCAGGAAAAAAAAAGTTCAACAGAATGGTACATACAAGCTGGTATAAACCAAACATTTGTCAGGCCCAACACAACTCAGATGGTGAAGTTAACAGTAAGCAAGTTTAACGGTATGAAAAACCTATATTAAAGCAGCAGACTTTATTTAATTAGCAGACATTTTTTGGCAAACTCTTTTCTTCCACCTCTATTTTTTAGTCAAAGCCCTTTAAAAGTCCATCTGGATGCTTGTCAGTCCTGTGGACACATATTACAACCCACAGCTATGCCGTGGAGTTCCTTGACAAGCATCCTTCACAATTTAGTCAACTTCCTTCCTAATCTGCCCGTACCACAGAAGGAGGGACTGAGAAAACTTCTGGAGGAGAACTATTTTTTAATTCTCATGCATCAACACTGGGCGTTAGGAAAAGGTTCTTCACTGAGAGGGTGGTTGGTGACTGGAACAGGCTTCCCCGGGAAGTGGTCGCGGCACTAAGCCTGTCAGAGTTCAAGGAGCGTTGGGACAATGTTCTTGGTCATATGGTTTAGTTTTAGGTAGTCCTGCGAGGAGCAGGGAGTTGGACTCAATGATTCTTATGGGTCCCTTCCAACTTGAGATATTCTATGATTCTATGATCAATATACTTACAGGAAGCATACATTACATAATTTTTATGTAACTGAATAAAATGAATGCATGAAAATTAAAAACATACATGAAAATGGGACCATTAAAAAAAAGGGCTCCTAAGTCTTGTCCAAAAGAAATATACGGGAAACTTTGCTGGAACACTTCAGAGCCCTAAAGAGGTAGGACCGGGAGGGGTTTTCTGATCATCTACCACTTCCACTGCTCTAAGGCAGGAAAAAGTAACTCTGTTCCCTAAAGGTGTTTGTTTATCCTGTTCTTAAAGACAGATGGTCATCACAGATGGTCAGCAACCTCCTAGTCTAGATATCAGTGTTTAACTTACACTATCTTTGGAAAGCTTGAATTTTAGCCCATTATTTTCTGTCCTACTCAAAAGTGCAAACAGAAGCTTATTCCCTTCATCTTTACAGCAATCTCCCATGTGTCTGAAGACTTACAATCTAGAGAAAATGGAGTGGAGACATAAGTCCAGTTCCTTTCCTTTTTGTCTCAAGTGTCCTTGTCGAGTGTTCTTCACCTCTGTTTTCCACCACATATTCTCCAGGTGGTCTACAGCTTCCTTGAAGCATAATGCCAAACCTGGGTACCTTGTCACAGCTTGCATCTCCTCATCGCTGAGGCAAGTAAGAGTGGCTGTCTTATAGTGACCATTCTGTTTATACATCCCAGCGTTATGTTTGAAGCTACTTCCTCTTCACTGTGAGAAGTAAATATTTGACATGTTAGGGACATTTAAAGTTTTGCTTACAATATACAACATGAAATCAATTTAGTTTATGTTTTGACATTCTCTTCCATTTCAACTGTAATTCTGTGGTAGACACACAATGAAAAAGCTGCTATTCTTGGCTCCCATGTGTGTACTCAGGTCTTGAAATTGAACCGTTACATAGACACAGGACTTTTGTACCATGACCAAAAAAAACCCAAGAAGAGATACAATGCACTGCTATAATCTCACTCTCTCCTTCATTCCCAGCAAATTCTTGTTACCTGTATGCCCTACTCAGTACTCCGTGGAGTATCCTGTTGTCTTCTATTTCTGCCTTCAGCTCTGCCAGCTGCGCTGCTAGTTCTTGTTGCAGCTGCTGGACCTTCTCAGTAGAAGAGATCTGGTATACTTCAGCCATTTTGCATATTTCGGTTTGGCAGACCAAAAGAGAAAGCAGTTGAGAAGAAGCTCCTTTCTCAAGAGCAAATCACTTGTAAACTCTGGACCTGGAGAACTGTCCACGTAAAAAGCACAAATTTCCACTCCTATATAGACAATACATAATACGTAGCAACTTCATTAAAGAATTGTTTATTCAGCATCTTCTTTAACAAGAAGACTTTTCTTTTAGTATCAGGAACAGAACTGGGGGAATGTGATTTCTCCCATTTTGATTGCCAGTCTGAGGAAAATAGGAGAAAAACTGTTTTGGGCCAAAAATTTTAAAGTATCCTCCTGTATCCCACTAACAAATGCCATCTCCTTCCTCCTTCACCCAGTTTATTCAGGACACTTCAGAAAGTTTAGATAATTAAACATTAAATTTGATGTGCTGAATAAAACATTTTACAAAAGAAGAATTGAAACTTTTTGCTTTCATTTTTTCCGAAACAAAATACACTAACTAGAAAAATCTGTTTTCTTCCCATTTCTCTCACCTGAAACTATTATTTGAAGTTGACGAGAATAAAAGGAATGAAAGAATTTGCAAGAAATGCTACTTTTTGACAAAGGTACTGTCTGCAAATAATCCACTAATACCAAATTCATCTGGCCAAACTCTTTGTACCACACAAATATCTCCATTTAAGCTCACCAATCACCCCAGACTCCCGTTGTAGAGAGAATCCCAGGCATTTGGGATAAGATTCATCTGACCTATTTTAGCTGTTACCTGAGGGTATGATACATCACACTTTCAGAAACGCTTGCTTCTCTTCGCTGACGGAAGAGAGACCTCGGGACCCTCTCGGGGAGCCCGTGGAGACCTTCAGGTAAGCACCAGAGCCGCAACCCAAGCGCCTTACGGAAGCTCCAGCAGGCCCCAGCAGGGGATACTCTAGAGGCAGCCTGGCCTACTTCAGTACAGGCAAGCCAAGGAAAACAGAAAATGCTTCATCAGAAATAAGAGCATATGTTTTATTATCCCCATTTCCTTGGTTTTTTCTGCTATAAAAATCGTCGTGTGTTGTACAGTATTCTTATCCTGGGAATGTCTTTAGGTCCACATAAACATCTGCATTTAGTTACGTTAGCCAGTATCCAAATCCCAGCGAGATCCTACCCTGATTATTTTGCTAGGAGTGTTTTTGCCAGCTTCTATTCCCAGAACACACTGGATTTATAGCTATGTCCAACCTCCAGCTTTGCTGGTTAGAAGATTGTAACACACATGCTCAAACTGAATGCCTTTTGTACTAGGACAAAGTCTTTCCAGCAGGCTTAAGTAACAAGCCATTAATTTGTGCTAGCATATTTCATTAGCAGCAGGAAAGTGAACTATTGTTGGATACAATTTGCTGGTCTGTATTTTTAATTATACTGTTTGACCTACATCTTTTGTCCAATTTCCTTAATGTCTAGCCATAAAATATGACCCTAGATTCAAATACTAACAAAACCTGTTGCGGCAATTTTGCATAACTCAGCGTAAAAGAACCCGGATTTTGAGTAAATAAACCAATTAGTCTTTTTTGGGATCATTGTGTGGTTTTCTCTGCTGCCCTTTATAGCTAGATTCAAAACATTCAGGAAAAAAAAGCAATATACAGTTTCATCTGAGAAGACAAACAAAACCATGCAAGATATAAATCAAAACAAGGATCTGTAAAAGAGTAGAGCAACCACTTATTAAGCCAAAACATATTGTTCTTGTGAAGATGACTGCTCTGACCACTGTGCTTTCTCCAAATGTACATTTATGGAGTTCCAGGCCAGAACTTTTTTGGAACATAAGACGTGAAGCATTCAGATCCCAGCAAAACTCGCTGCAATCTGCCTGCCTAATTCTTGTGGAGCTGAACCTCGCCAACACTTATGCACAAGGCTAACTTCACCACTGTGGTTTCTAAAGAATTATTCATTGCATTATCTTTCTTTGAAGACTTATGTGATTGATAATTGCCTCAAACTGTGAATATGCTAATAAATAAATACATAAGCTGATCTCCTACCCTAATCCCCCCACTGAGATACAATCTGAAAACAAATTTTCTGCGTGTTTTCAAGCAAGAAAATTTGTTTGGTTTACACTTCCTTTGTATCTGGTTAAACTCCCTCAGCCCATGCTGAAGCGCATCTGCTTTGCTTTAGTGTGTGAAAACACATGCACTAGAGGAATAAAAGCTCCAGAAAAAAAGCAGCACAAAAGAATTATTAAAATACAATGAAATCTTCCGAGTTGAAATGCAAGTGATATACCCCTGTCAACTAACGTAAACTCACGTATCACCCATTCCTATTTCCCCCTCTCAAATCCCAGCTCCAGGCTGGGACAGCAAGACAGCTTTTTCAGCTCCCCGTCCCGCTCCGAAGCAGGCAGAGATGC
>NW_009195763.1:364-25866 GCF_000690835.1 Fulmarus glacialis | reverse complement strand
TTTCCCCCTCCCCCCCAGCCACTCGCCCCACAGAAAGGCAAAGAGAGCAGTTTTGTTCTGGGACTGGACAGCCCCTGTCGGCACGCACATTTTGAAGACTGACTGTTCAATGCTTCCATCGTTTAAGCACTGCCCCATCCACTACCTGGTTGACCGACCCAAAGCTGCTGTCCTCCACTGCAGCCCCTTGTCCGAGAGAGGAGCCGGGGCCCTCCTTCTCCAGCTCCAGCACCAAAATGGCCCCCTCTCCCCGGGGGGAGTCAACAAAAATACCAGGTCAAGGCACAGAGGGAGCGGGTGATTGATGTGCCGGCTCCCTGCCTGGACAGGCCCAGCTGTCCCTATAGCAACCCCAAGCTATAGGAGCTGTGATGGCCTCTCAGCCCCCAGCTGCAAGCCCAGGGCACTTCTTGCTCTCACTCCCATGGCTGCCACCATGCAAAGCCTTTCTACCCATTTTTATGCATTTGGGGCAAATTGCTGGCAATTTTTCTCTCCCGGTCCAATGCCTGATGGTTTTTGTCTAGGGCTGGACCTCCGGATGAAATATAATGCTTTAGGCTCCGTAGGGCTTGGTGAGGCCCTTCTCACTTGCTCTCTCACACACGGGTACAGAGCTTTAGAGATTATTTAACTACCCCTAGGAATGGCAAAGGCTTATCTCATGGCAGCAGAATACCTACAATCTGAAAATGTTAATAGCAGAAATGCTTACTTTTCTTTCGTCTCCAGTATCAGTGATTCCAGTGTCCAGAAGTGCATAAACCTCCTTCAGAAACACTATCTATACCAGGAAAATACCATGTTGAGAACTGTGTTTAAGTGTTTTTAAGCATGCAACATGCTTTTCTAAGCCAGAGATAATCCATAAGTAAGAAGGATGTCTATATAATTTAAGAGAGTGTAGGAAACCCATGCCCGAATATCAGTTGAACAACCTGATCTTCCATAGTCCTGACAAAGATGTTTAGTACATATAAACTCTCCCTCTCACCCCCAAAAGCTCACACATGCAACTCCTGTCAAAGATTGTAACAGTTTATTCTAAATTTAAATTAATTGTCTGAAAATTTTCCTAATCCTTTCTCTTGAAGAGTGCCAGAGCAAAACTTAATGATCCAAAGACCCAGATTTCCATTAGGACCATACATTGTTACTAGCCTTTATTCAAAACCCTTGACAACAGAGCATGCCTCCAATTTTTATCCATATCTGCACAGGGGCTTGAGAAGACCACTACATTCTCTTTATACCAGAGATCTACAGCAGAACTTCACTGACACCTCCCTAGGAAGCTATTTTTTCCTGACATATGCAAACACCCAGGAGAATCAGTATCAGTTAGTAACCTCAAGACAAGAATTTATTGCAACTAAATAACCAGTGTTGGTTCAAAGTCACTGTTACATCTTTTTTTACCATAGGTACGTAGTGGGGGATGGAAAAGAGTAGACTCAGCATTAGTGTAAAGACCCATCTTGCATTTTATGAGCACACGGATTCCACAACATGTACTGGTACACAGTCCAAGGTCTCCTCTATAACAGCTCAATTATTTTATACTGTGGTAGAAGCTGGTTCTGTTGATGAGAAGACAAGCATCCAAGCTTTTGTCTCTGGCCCCTTCCCTGCACTATCAAGAACACTCTCACATTGTTGTGGTTTAACCAAGTCATGGGTTGTGCTTCCAATCCCTAGCTGTCCCTAATATTAAGACTGTCAATAAAGCTCATAGAGTAATAATAACAATAATAATAATAATAATAATGAAAAAGTAGATAAATTACAGACAGTACCTCTTCTTCTGCCTCAGTTGCAATGATCTGAATCTTCAGTTATTAGAGAAAAGGAAACCCACTGTTTTTATTTGAACAGAAGCACTAGCCCAAGTCATTCTGGAAAAGCAACCTGTAAGTATCTCCTTGGCAGCAGGGGCAACAGGACAACAAAGATCGCATACTATTTTAAGTGTAAAAAAGGTATAAAAAATTATTTGACAGGTTAACAAGTAAGCATTTCATTAATCCATGAAAACACTTTATTACAAGTCAGTGTAGTTGAATTATAGCTACCGGACATGGAAGTTAATTCTGAGGTGAACAAACTGACCTAGTAGTGAGTAGACAGTTTAGAATGTAAAATGCTATATTTATTTTATTTTTAAAAGGTATTTTGTGAAATTAAAAATTTGCTAGCTGTCAGACAACTTAAAAAACTTCTAACACAGTAAACTTCAGAACTGTTGTTCCCACATGATATCATCTTTTTTCAGCGTTGACTGAAGTTTCTGCACATTTTTTAGCAGCTGAAGAGAGCTTCTGCTTTGCTGCCCAGGACAAGACTTAGACATACTTTCCCTTACAGTGACTGCAATCTTTTTTGCTTCCTTTTGGTCACCACACTTTAGTTTGACATGAGCTGCCCCTTGCTTCAATTTCTGAGTTTTTCTCTTTAGTTTCTGCACCTAGGAAGAAAGATTACTAATTAGAATGTTACATACTCGGAAGACCTACAGCTGTAGAGCTTACTGGACTTCTACCAAACTCCAAACTAAAGATGTCTAAGGGACATTAAAAAAAAGTTAAAAACTACTACTCTTGCATACAGTTGTCTCACTGTAACAGAAAGCACTACAGAAAACTGACCTCGCCCACAGAGAAAGCATTACAGAAAACTGACCTCACCCACACTCAATAGGTTGCTGAACCCCATCACTCCCTAAGGTAAAAATGCTTGCTTGAGAGAGACGGAATATCATCTGTTACCAATTTATATTTACAACGGTTTTTCTCCATTTCAGATTGTACTACCCTAAAAAAAAAAAACCCAACAAACCTATAAAATGTGTACTGTTTATTGGTTACTGTATCTAAGCAGTTTACTTTGAAGCCTCATAACAAAATTGGAAAACAGAATAAATAGGGTTGATTGCTAAAGAATGTTTTTTTAAATGTCAGATAAGAAGTCTTGACTTGCACTTGGCATGAAAAGGTCACTCCCGAAGATAAAATTAAGCTGGAAGCATTCCATGTGCCAATTTAGGCTTTAAGTCCATTTCTAAAAATAATTAACTTTAATTGCATTCTAGAACATATTATTAACTGTGAAACACAGAGATGACTACAGCATTTTTAGCGTGACAGGTTCTAAAAGCAGAAATATGCACCAGAAATATTAAGATTGGTCTGTACAAAATAAAAATAGAAATGTCTGTGTGCAAAAGCACCAGAAAAAACAATCTAGGCCAAGGGTTACAGAAGTGGCATGTATTGACAACAGGGCATGATGGACAGTAATCAAACATGCAAACACAAAGAATGTGCTATTTACATCATGACCCTAAGGTGTGTGCTCTGATAAGGCTGTACCAGAGCACAGATGACTTGCCAGCAGATCTGCACCCTGATAAAAGGCAAGGATGACAACAAGGTTGCACCACATTGCTATTCCTCTTCTCATCATCCCAAAATGAAGGCAGACTGTAGCCATAAAGATATGCAAAAGGAAGAAACAAAGGTGCAGTTGTTGTCCATTGTCCAAGGTTCCTGGAGGATGAAGTCAGCAAGATTCTGAGGCAAGGAATAACACCATAATTGTTGGCTCCTCAAGAACTTAAGAGATTTATCCAAAAAACAGTTGACATTGCCAAGAGAGGCAGTGAGGACTCAACAGTCCATGTCCTTTTTCCATATTGCTAACATGCAACTCTGAGAATTCTACTTTGACATGAGCACCTTTGTGCTTGCAATTACATGGACAATAACAGGTATGAGAGAGTAAAATCTATCAAAGAATGAACATGAATAAAATTGGTCAGATTTAAATTAACTATCACCTCCCCCTTTCGTAAGGTCTCACACTGACTTTTGTTTTGTTTCCTGTATAATCGAAGTTCTTAGGTGAGTCTGAGATGAAGACTAGAAACATAAGATGAAGAATAGAAAACTACCAGACAGAAGTATGGATTGCATTTTTTATCATACGTTCCAAACCAAATTGCTACAAAAGGGTTAAGCTATTCATCTACAGAAGAGTGATTTTATATGGGCATGTATGAAACGCTGTTATCTATGGCTCTAAAACAAATACTGACAGAATGTGTACAGGTTAGGGGTTAAACAAAACTGAAACGCTTGTCTGGCTATGACTTTGGAGAAGCTGTGGTCAACAGACTATTTGGTTAATAAAAAGCTTCAGTATTTCAGTAATATAAAAAACATTTAATCCAGTCTATACAGGAATTATAACTTCTTTCTCATTCCCCAGAGGGACAGGACACAAGGAATGAAATCTCAACAGTTTGTCTGAACACAGTGAGCAGAAGTGACAGACTGAGCAACCCAGCTCTGTATTGCAGAACTGCCACAGGGCAGGAAGTTTTCACACTAGCTTACATACCTAGCTGCCAGCTGTAAGCGCTTTTTCTTGATCAAAAGAAGGAATTGGAGGTACAAGAACACCGAGCTAGCAGCCTAATTATAATCACTCATATTGTAACGTCCTGGCTTAAGCATTCCAGTGACATTCTAGTTAATGACAATAGGAGGCAGAGTTGTGGCAGCCTTTCAACTAGAGTGTTACTAGCTAGAGAGTTTACATTTTATTCTTACAGTAGCCTGATGCTTCTTCAGCTTGGATATTTGTTCTCCTTTAATCTCCATTTGTTTTATAAGGCAATCCAGCTCCTGTTCTAGGTCTTCACGAACTTTGGAGTCTTGAGTCTCCTGTATCTGCTTCAGAAGTTCTTGATGCTCACTATTAAAGACAACAATGGCACACTAAGTATTCATGATATAGTTTCCAGGATTTCTTCCAGTACTTTCAGTGTATTGCAGGAGTTGCTAGCCGTTTTGTCCAGAGTACAGCAATTTAACATTATCTACCCCCTCACACAATACACAGTAATCTGGAATACATTCACAGTAGAAAAGAAAAAGTTTTCCAGTGGGTCTGATTTTCTCATTCCAAATTTGTAGCTGATGTGCATCTTATTCCTCCCCCTTGCCACAGTCATAACAATTATATGTGTAATAGTGTGCAAAATGAGAATTTGGAAAGTGAACAGCAGCTATGCAGTACGGTATTTTCACTTCCTGCCCAATTCAGTGCAGACTTTGAAAGCTTAGTGTAATACACTAGTTTAAACTAGTACAATTAAGTTACAGTTTTTCTGGCAGATAATTCAAATTAAAATATTCTACTCAAAAAGATTTGCAGTGAGGTGTGCTGGTTAATTAAATTAACCAGCTTAATTAAAAGAAATTGTGTAGATCTACTTGATACCTAGATATCTGAACTAGTCAAAACCAGAGACCCTCTCTTAGACAAATAATCTCTTTACAAAGGTCATGGTTTCTTTTCTGACTTCTCAGTAACTGCTGCTCCTTGACAGTTTAATTGAAGCAACTGGTTGTTGCTATAAAAAAAAACCCAAAAAACCCGTCCTTGAATTGCCATGAGTAAGCCAAAGCTTTTTGAAGAAGAGATTGGTTGCCAGGTTAAATTTTGCCACATCAAGGATTTCAAACCAGTGTCAACATCCTAACTGGTTTAACCAACACCCTAACTGGTTTAACCAACACATCCTCCTCTGTTCAAACCACAGCTTATCATGTTGACATGTCTACTATGACCAGCTACATAGTTTTGGCCCACAATTCTACAAGCTTGCATTAATGGGAAGGTGCCTAAGAACACCACAAGTTGTAATCCACATTTACTTGCATGGCTAGAAAGATACATACACTCCCATCGAATGCGTTAGCTTCTTCCACACCCTGCCCATTTTCTGGCAGCAGACTGTCCCTCTTTCACAACCCCCTGCCAGGGTTGGCAAGTTCTCCTGCTATCAAAAAGGAATGGGAATGAACCCCAGACTGTCTCAGCACAAAGACCCATCAGGTACGCACGTACGGAAAGAACACAGAAAGAGTGAGGACAAAGTAATAGGCATGTTGTGATGTTGTGACAGGACTATTCCTGCCACAGCTGTACAAACTTATTCTACCACTCAGATTGACTGCATGCTGCCGGCCTACTGAACATTAACACTACGTTTGCAGCCTTCTCCAGGAGAACATTCTTGGTCTATTCTGTAGATCTCGGAATATGTTTAAACTTCCTAAAAAGCACAGGCCTGAAAGATCTTTCATTTGCTGCAGCTGTTACTTCAGTAGCAGCTCAGTTAAGTACAGGATGTGGAAGCAGAAAAACCCAGCTGAAGAGCATGTTGCTTGCTCGCAAGATCAGTTAAACACCAGGATAGAAAGAATTTTTTGAATGAGAAAAGTCCTACCAGTCAGGCCTGCTCAGGCCATTCTGTCAACAAGTAGTCCTACACTTAAACAAGCTAGGTTCGACTACAGCACACCTGTAGCTTCATAGGGCCACCACTGAAGTCACTTTCACTCATAACACCAGGGATGAGTACTCACAAGCTCATTTGGCCCAGCTCATCTTGTAGGGCCAACAGAAGGTCCGAAAGACTTCTGGTGGCAGTAGGTGATGTGGAACAAGAGGATACAGATTTTGAAAGTGCACTGCGTCCTGAAATCCCAGATGTAGCTCCTCCTTGGCTTCGTGACGAGATACGTGGATTGCGATGCTTCATAATATGCAACACACTTTGTACATTTGCACTAACAGAATGGCTGGAACTGACAGACTTAAAGCAGAATTAATAAGTGGTTTACAGCATTGATTAACAATTACAGTAAAGAGACTTATTCAAACTGTAGATGACAATTTAACGAGAACATTTGGTTTCACTTACCTTCCCAGCCACAAAAGGTAGTTCACCAGCCTTTACATGTAATTGCATTTTCTTCATTGTAGAATTCCACTGCCGTAAGACAGACAGGAAAAGTAAGACAAGAAATTTCAATCTGCTGACCCAACAGCACAATCTTAAACTTTTTTTTTTAATAAGTAAGATTCAAATAAACAAGCAGTGAAATGCATCATTTCAGTTTCCCTCTCGTTTAAAAAGAATAATTTCCCTCCTGTATGTGGAAGAAGTAGGACTTTCCAACAGCTGAGGCAAGTAAATTTCATTCCAGATGCATTTAGCAGATAGTTTGACAAATAGGTTGCCATTAAAGAAATTTAACATTGCTTACTTAAGTTTGCAAAACCACAGTTGCAAAATTTTGACTGACCTGTGTTGCAAAATGAATTCTCTTGATTTCAGCAATCTCCCCAAAACACACCATTTTAAGATGCCTAGTTAAAATTGCTTTGGAAACTAATTTTGCCAGATAAACTGAAAGGCAGCTAAGACAGGACATGAGGGATGGCAGTAAGACTGTAAGAGAGGTTATTTTCATGCTGGTAAGGGAAAGCTTTCCAGTGAGGTGCTACCAGTCCTAACCTAGTTTTAATTACCAAAGGAAAAAAAAAAGCGGTATTCAGCACTGTTCTTCACTTTGGAAATGGAACAAAGTGCAGCAGACAAATCAAGTGCCTCTTACATCACCGTTTTTCACAAATTCCTATCTCTGTGCGAGTCAGAATCTATCAGCAACAGTATGCTAACAAAAACTTTCATGTTACCTTCTTAGTTTTTTTTTTCTTCCTGTTTTCCTTTTTAGGTTCATTTTGAGATGTTACTGAAGACATCAAAATTCTGTTTATCTCAAATCCTGTTTGAAGCTGTAGGAATAAGCAAAAAAATAAAACAACCATTTAATGTAATATTAGAAGCATGAAATCACATGGTCTAATTAATTCCTTCTTTCATGCATGGATAAGAACCAATTAAGGGCACTATTAACTGTCCTGCTTGGAAGGCATAAACTACACTTAAAAACTGAACAGATTACTAGGATGGCAGGGTATCAGGCAGATCTTGCAGCTCTGTCTTAGAAGTCCTCATTTTCATATTCAGCTGCAGCAGCTGTATTTTTCCACTGTGGCAACCAGCAAGTGAGATAAGCCAATCCTGCTGCATGCTAGGGATCTAATCATAAAATCCAAAGAATATGAACATTTGGATTTTACAATCTGGGGCCAGAGAGAACTGAGCCTGTCTGTGTAACATTGAGGTCAAACCTGCTGGACAATCCTCAGATTGCTCTGTAGTTCAAAGTTGATATAAAGGCCCATGATAAACAGGATAATAGCCATTCCCAGTTAAACATAGGACAAGGACTTTGTTTTGGCATGTGTAGCAGTTCTGGCTAAACAATGCTGGAGGTCCATCACAAAAGTGAGATTATTCTGGCTTTTCTGTCATCAAAAGGAAGTGAACGACCCCACACCCTGTGTTTTCCAGCCCAGATCTAACAGACCTCAATCGATCCTGCAGTGAACTAAGATGGTACTAATACTAGTTTAGGACTCAGTTTACTACATCTAAGTCCTTTCTTGAGCACATGTTTATACTACTGCTAAAGTCAGACTATCTGCTCTGGGAAAGTCATTCTTACTATGTTTCTCAGAAGATAGAATCTCCATACTAGGCCTTCTGCTCTGCAGCAGCAAGCAGCTTAAGCAAGAAACCCCAAAACCTGCAAGTTTTCAACTGTGTCATTCTGCCGGATTCTGGAGGTGGTCAGATACCTGGGCTACAATCTGCATGTTATTTCAAGCTTCCTGGACTGATGAAATTCCTTGGATGAGGTATAAAAACTGACAGCAGTGATGAATTAATTAAAGCTGTCAGCTTCACTTATGGCTAGGTTCTTTCAATATTATTCTTCAGCTCTGCATCCCCCCACCTCACCCCAAGGGAATGCCACCACAACTGCTCTCTTTCGAAATGGCTGCTACTTCTCAGCAAAGTGAGATTTGGAATACCTGAAGCTACTTTGCCCCTTTAACAAAAGGTATCTTTGATTTTGCTCTCTTCGGCAAATATTCCTCTCTCATTCCTCAGATGGATGGTGGCCCAATAAACTGATTATGGCTTCACAGAATAATGAATTATTCAAGCTCTCACTTAATGAGCAATGTAACGGTATCACTGATTAAAGACTTTTCCATGTATAGTCCAATGTATTAGATTTCAGCAGATCTTAACAAAAAGAGAAAAACAAACAGAATAACCAACCCTACTTGGGGTATAACGTTTCTTACACGACCACATTCTAGTTACTGTAAGTTAAGGTTATCTGATTTAGTTGCAGATTCTCTAGAAATTAATTTTCTACCCAGATCACTTATGGCAACTTTGAGGCTGATGAACTGTATCATTAATAAAAAAACGAGTAGAATCTTCCTTGATTGAGATACGCAACACACCTGGCAAACTTTCTACTACGTAGTTTATAACTGGTCTAGGTAGTATTCCAGGAGTTCTCCCTGGGTAATAAACATGTGGAGTTTAAATGTAATAAAAGAAAGGGTATTTTGGACAGAGAGAACAGCTTTCTTCAGTCATAAAAAATAAGCTAAATAAAATCTTTTCAGTCTACCTGAGCAGTTTTGTCTTGTATTAGCTTTCGCTGATGCTCTTCCTTACAAAGCTTTTCTTCTAAGTGTTTGATCTTGTCCTGAATTTGAAGGCAAGAATGATTAGTCACACTTCAATTTGCCATGCTGAATCAGAGGTCTGAAGCAGCTTTCAATTGTAATCTGGGATAAAACAGGACTGTAGGAATTTTTAAAGCCCAGACTGAAAAAAAGACTCATGCAAATGAAGCCAAGGTGATATTCAGTCAGGTATGCTTTATGATCTTAGCTTTAACAGAGGTAACTTTTGCAAAACTTGCTACTATTAACAGTATGCCATACAAATTATATCAAATGAATGACTTTCAGACTGTCATTCCATGCATGCTTACTTCTGCAATTCTCTGAGTAGCAGTTAGTTTAAGACACACTTTTTCTAGCATTTCAAGCTTTTCAAGTTTTGCATGCAGTGCCAACCGGTTCTGATCTTCCTCTTTCTGAAGCTGGGCCTGGAAAAAAGTAAGCAAGAATGGAGTTGCAGCTGACTGAAATTGTTTCAGACAGCAAAAAACCAAACACACTACAGTAAAGGTGTTTAGTTTAAATTTCATATTTTTTAAATTGCAAAGTGATGAAAAATACCAGGCAGACAAAGAAGACTTAAGTTTCCAGCAGCGTTTTTGTCTACCACATGTGCAAGTATTAGCATGGTTTTGCTCATTAGGAGTTCCACCTAGGGAGTCTTTTCATACAATTCATTGAACGGCTGTCATCAGCCAGTCAGACAGTAAATTCCTTCCATTTGCTACCACCCTGAGCAGGGTGAGGAAAAATGATGGCCATAAAAAAGTTCAGATCTTACACATTTCTATACTTTTTAGCTATATCACTACTTTGTTAGTATGCTAAAGGGCTTCACCTGTTGTTCTAAAACCATTTTCTTTTCCAGTTCTGCACTGGAAACCATTTTCCTCATGTAATCCAGCTGTTTCTCCAGCAGGGAGCAGCGGGATTGTGCTGCATTTAACTGCACACTTACATCTACAGAGAGAAACAAAGACATTCAGTACAGCAATGGGAGTTACACACTTAGCCAGTCTGTCATCTCATTGAGGAACTCTCTGTCTTCGAAACATGCAAGAGAAGTTTTGTTAGTCTGAACAAGTCATGTGGTTAAAATATATTTTATATATATGACATGAGAATCAAAATGTTTTTCCAGAGCTAGTCCTTAATTTGAATTCCAAAGGTGTGAGCACTGCAGTTACTTTGATTTATATCAGCAGATATCTAACCAGAATCTGGTTTCTTCCCTTCTCCTCACTTTTTTCAAAAGTGTTATACATGTAAGCAGCTGCTTGCTTATTGTAGGAGTTAAACACACCACCTGAAATCTGCTTATTCTTTAAAATAGCTTTATGGTTTATGCAATACTTGGTTAATACATGTAAAAAAAGATCTCAACTTGATCCACAATTATCAAGCTCCTGCCCCTCCCCTATTCTGAAGCAAAAAAGAAAGGGGGGTGCATTAATTAGCAGTTTGTCAAAAAAACCAAACACTCCCTGGATTATGCAGTCTTGGAGTTGCTGCGGCTACACCTTATCATTCAAGAGAAATACCTTTCTTCTGTTGCATCAGTTCTTGATGTGCTGTGTCCTTTTTGTAGGATTCATGCTCTAAGGCTTTCTTATACTGAGCAGCTGCTATGGAGAGGCTGCACAGATTATCTTCAGCCTGTGCCTTCTCCAACTCTAGACGGCGAATCTTTTCTTGAAGAGTTTTCAGGGCTGCCACCACAGCTAGCAGACAATGCAACAGTTACACCTTAAGTAACAGTTCCTATTATTATTACTTTTACAAAACACTTCAAACAGCAAAATACTACCTAGATTTTCTTCCTAGGATCACTCCTACAATGAATTATATTCCCCAGCAGTACACTAACACACGCAGACCATATCTGGGAGAAAATGGACATGTTTACTGCATAACTGAGGTAAAAAGCACAGGTCTTACGAGCAAAACTATTTTCACTCCAAATGGTAGCAAACACAAAGAAATCGAGGCAAATAACAAACCCTGGGACTTCTGTTTACACAGAAGCAGGGGACACAGGTATCCAAGTTAGGTCACAAGTTTTGGTGTAACGCAACCAGTGTGGACAGATTAAAAGAAAAAAAAAACCAGACTCAAGACAGAGGGGAAATCAGATACAAAGGGGCATTTTAGTAGAGGATGCACTTCAAAAACTTTATTGTTTCAAAAGGTAATGACTCAATGCCTAGTTTCTTGTATTTGATGAGTCTTTAAACCATAGAAACAAGTCTGCAAGATTTTGCTTTTAGCCTCAAATCAGCATGTGTCAAAATTATGCCAAAAATAAAAGTTGCAATTTCAACTACAAGGAAAAGTCTACTAGCTCTCCAAAAACTATACACACCTGTGGAAGTTTAAGACATGTTCTGTAACAAGTCAAGCTTCTTTTCTGACATTTTATAAGCCTTGATAGCTTCCCTATACCAATTCTCTCAGTAGAGGAATACCCAGCAAATATTGCTAGCTCTATAACAACTCTGATCAGCTTATCATAGCCCCATTAGAATAAAACTTTAAAAAAAAAAAAAAAAGGCAAAAAGCATATACCAGAGAGCAGAAAGATGAACTGGGACCACTTCTTCCATCTTTCTATTGGCATGCCAAACATTTCCTTACTTAAACACTTAGCTGCATAACATTAATTTGAATATTTTAATCCCAAAAGCCCAAACTCTGTATGACAAAAGATTACTACAGAAGTCACGGATTCTTTAAATGAAAGAACAATGATCACACACACACACACAGGCTATGCCTGTGCAACATTGCGAAGTTGTCCATGATAGCAAATCCAAGTATGGTATCCTTGTGATTCACTTAGCTCTCCAGATATGCTAAGCCACCGAGCATTTGTCCTGTGAGCTCCAGGGAGTAATCATCAGTTAAGGCACAGTACAATCACAGTGGACCTATATTTCATACAGACTAACTTTCATGCTGCTAACTTTCCCAAGAGTCTGAGTTATTCAAAAGTTCTCCCAAGGAATCATACCACACAAAAAACCTTAGAAGCGATTTTAAGCTAGAGGGAGTCGAATAGCACTATGCAAAGCCAATTTCAAATCAGTGTACCATACTAATGATCTTTTTTTGCTGTATTTAAAGTCATGAACTGCTTATGCTGAGTTTGAAGCATTCTTCTTTGCTTTTAGAGGAAGTCTGACGATTTTAAGTTAAACAATTTTCAAAGCCAAAGTTTATAAGGATGTTAGAAGACTTGCAGCAGTTTCCATTCCAGACGTATGACTTCAGGGAGACTACTCCCTCAGGACACATATACATCCTGTCTCAATGTCAGTCTGACAATCGCAGCAAGTCATTGAACTGAGTAAAACAGAACGGCGAGTTTGCTCAAGAGATTTCAGATGGAACAATTAAAAAGACCACTTTAAGGACATATTTTGGCTTTACCTTGGTTATTGGGGATAGAAGGCCTGTCAACATCAACAGCTGCCAACTTCGATTCTATATAAGCAAAGGCTGCAGGAAGCATCTTATCTGGTGGCGGAAGAAAGCTTCCTATGAAACTGTTCTTCGATTCAGAATCCATAGCCTGTAAAAAGAGAGCTATTTAATGCCATCAGCTCTTCAACGGACTATGTAACTTTTCAAAGTTTGTCACTATGTCACAGCCAGGGCTGTCCCTGGCTCTGTTTGTATCAAACCAGATCATATGCACCAAAATAATAATTAAAAAAAACCCCCACACTCCCAGATGAATCCTGTATTTTAATGCAATTCCAAAACAATGCCTTTCATAACACTAAACATAGCTCTCCTTGACCACCCAAAATTTTCTAAGGTTTCTCTTGGTGCTTTCTAATAACTTATGCTGATTTTTGTCCTTTTAAAAGTCAAGGATTAATGACATTTTCTATTACCTATTTTACAGGCTTCCATGTCTGCCTCTCAGCGCTCCCTGCAGAGCAAGCATTCCAAGTTTTACAGCCCAATTTCATTTGCAGCCTTCTTAGTGCTCTAATGCCTATCTTTTCACATATGGCTTTATTAGATAATGGAGTCATAGTTCTCCACATTTAGCGCTGAGATTACAGAAGGATATTTAACATGCAACATCCCCAGCATTCTCCCCATTATTAAGCGTATGTATTAAGTCCTGTTTCTCCACTCCCTTTCTGTCCCACCCTTTCACATTCTTTATTTTATCAGAAGCACATTTGAAGAGAGCTGACACCCTGCCAAATAGTGATTTTCCTTGATATTCAAGACATGGACAGTGAAACTTGCAGAAAGTACTTTAGTCTAATACAACCTCTAGGAAGTTAAAGCAAGTTTTAAATCACACCGCAGCTACCTAGCAAAGTAGTACCAAGCATTTCACTTGATACAGTGAAAGAAATGAAGAGTCTATATAGCTTCAGCTGATAGAAAACCACCTTATTTGAAGGTTCAATGATATAACAACTATGGTATCACTCGAGTTTAACATACAGGGTGTGCAACTGGAACAGGCTTCCCACTTGGGCAAGGCTATTTACAGATGCTAGTTCCCAAGTCACCAAAAAGAGGTTATCTAGTAACAGGAGGAAGAAACCCAAACCAAGACTGGAACCTGCTGATGAAGCACATCCCAGGAAAAGCCATTCATACCAGGTGGGCGGGGAAGAAAGTTTTCAATAATGGAAAAAGTTTCCAGGAACAGCTCTTCCAGCACTGTTTCAAAGGCCGTATAAAATAGAAAAATCATCATCCATCCACACCGCCTCTTCAAGATACACACTAAGCCAAAGGTACAGGGAAATACTTCCTTCCTCCTCCAAGTTGTCATCACGGAGACATCGACATAAGCATCTCCTTGCCAGGGCTTGCTTGGCTTGGGGCCTCCCAGACACCGCTGCTTTTGTGTGCTAACACCCCCGGGGCAGATCCCACAGTTCAGGGCGGCCCCCCCAGCACCGGCATGGCCCCCCAGACCCGCAAGAGGGGGGCTGCCCAGGCTACCCTTGCACCACAGGCCTTTTCCGGAGAGTTCCCTGTGGGGCCCTGCTGCCATCCTGCCCGAGCCCAGGCCACAAGCTCTCGGCGCTGGGTCGGCAGCTGCAGGCAGCCAGGCATGCCGCCATCTCTGGCGAGAGGTCCCACCTGGTGACCCTGCCACGTTTATGGCCACACAAGCCATTTATCGGCCTCCACAGCTCCGTCCTGGAGGACCAGGAAACACCGCGCAGGGACACCCCACCGACCTTAACAGCCGGCTAGGCCAGACAGGCGTATCGGCCATTTCCAACAGCACAAGGGGCAGTGGCAGCGGCAGCGAAGGGCACGCAGCAGGGAGCAGCAGAAGTCTCAATATATGTGTGTCCTGTGGCCATAGGCAGGGTCAGGGCCAAGACAGGAGAGGAGATGGGCCTGGCATGGCACAGTGCACCAGCACAGTATTCCACAAAACAAGAAATAAGCAAGACTTACCAATTTTCCCATCACTTCTCAACCTCTACAGGTTGGTGATAAAAAAGACTAACAAAGTCTATAAAAATACACATATGCGCAAGCAACAAGCTTCCTACCGCTGCTGTGAACAGGGTAAGGCAACTTTGGAAACCCAAGAGGAAGAAGGTGGCTTTTACTCACGCCATCTAACCTTTCGTCAGTGAGCATAAGCGGAGACTCGCTTTTCCAACATCCTCTGGTGGAACATGGCTCCCTTGCATGCCTGCAGCTGCTACGCATCAATTAGTTTCCTTATTACTGTCACATAAACAAGTTCTGCCGTTTCCAAGGAGATGACTCTGTGGACAGTTGTAAGGAGGGCGGTGATCCGAAGCAAATAATGAATAAGAGAGGGAGGGAATAAAGCACCAGAAATCTTGTGCAGACCCACAATTTTGCCAGCACAGCAGAGGGTAATATGCACCCTGGGGCTGGGGCGGGGGGAGCTCCCCAAGCTACTCCTAAGAGCACAGGCTCAGCAAGAGGTGTGAGGGAATACAACACCGCACGACCGAGACGCCTGTGTTTGCAGAACCCCTGCTGCGGACATAGTTACGGACGCCTTGCTTCGCCACAGTTTCCTCAGACGCAGAGGCTGTGTGAAGTAGGCTGAGGGAACGGTTGCTATAGCGCTTGGAGGCTCTACCAACGTAATTACTCCAGTAGAGGTGCTCTGGTGTAGACAAGGCCTTTAATATCTTAGCAGGAAAATATAGTTTATAATAACTGTCCTGCACAGGAGCAACCTCTACAACACTGCAGGCCTCAGGAAAGGATACGGGTCAGGAAAAGGACCAAGTCACTCTATACCAGCAAGACGTCACCAAACATCCTGACCACTTTCAGCCCACTAGGACAAGAAATCTATCAGGAAATAATAAATAGCTTGACGTATGTTTGGACGTCAACTGTCCTACCATCAACTTCTTCCCCCCCAAGTATTTAAGTTTCTATAAAACCATCACAGACTGGTTTGCTTTTTAAAACGGGTTACATGTCCCACAACCACTGCAAGCTTAACCTACTGCTCTTTAATTCCATGCTACCCTGGATGCTGGTACACAGTCCTTGAGAGGCGCTTTAAAGCAGATATTGCGTCCCGAATGGCAGTGTTTGTACTAATGTTACTCCATGAGGATTAGGGGGATTTAGCACTTGAACAACACTCGTTAAAGGAGGCAAAACACTGTTGTTTAGACAAGCCCTTGGTTGAGGAAATTAGTGCACTCGTTCGAGTTTGGGAAACAGCCAAGGGAGAAGTATTTGTATTAAATGGAGGCTGACAAAATACCCTGGTTACAGGCGGAGGGGAGGGCAGGGGAGGAAGGAGGAAGAAATGCCCCACTCCCACCCCAGCAGCCTGCACCGCAATGGGGGAGCCGGGCAAAGCACTTGCGTTGTGCAGGTCACATCTGGAGTCACTGCCGGCCCTTTGGGTGTTTTAACCAGAACTGACCCAGCCTGCGTTGGTGGACGCAGTGGTGATGGTCAGATGCCCAGTGTTATTTTACACAGAAAAACACAAAGTAGCTGATTCATACATACCCTGCATCAAACATGGGGCAATTCAGTGCTGCCTATGGGCCTGCCGTTAACCATCAGCCTGGCCTAGCCACCTATGTTGTCTCCAAGCCTGAGCCAGGAGGCTCCTGGAGTGCAGTGCCACACGGTTGCAACATGCGCATGGTGCATGATGCCAGGCATAGCAAATTAGCTCTGCGACAGCACTGCATTAGTGCAATTACACTGCCTACCTCCTACCTTGCTGCAGCCTGTGTGCTCGCCCCTTGGGTGTGAGGATGGGCAGAGCTTCACTTCTGCCTGTTGGCTCACCGTCACATGTGGGCTGGGAGCGAGCTGGCACAAAGGCTGTTGAGAAGCAATCCCATCCTCAGGTCCGTACCTGTATATGGGACTTTCATGCCTCATAGGAGAGCAAGCAAGCTGGAGGTTGGTACCTTAAGACAAACAGAGAATTTCCCATTTCATCATGGTCATGTAAGTACGAATGTGATTTACTTTTACGCTACTTATATTTATTTTTGCTGAATATGGCCTGCATTGAGTGCCAGAGTACTGGATTGGGCTGCCGTAAAAATAAATTGAAATTTTAATTACTGCTGCCTAGCACAAATAAGCATGTCAATAGTAGGGAGTTATTGAACACCACTGAAATCCTAAATGCTACAGAAAGACCGTTTATGACTTCCTCATCCTCCTCCATCCTGTTCCTCCTCTTCATTGCTAGCCACATCATTAAAAAAGTTTCAAAAAAAAATATTTTGAAGTTAAAAGTCCAAAAATGTTTTGCCACATATACAATTATGTCCCATACTGTAAAGCAGCATGTGGAAAAGCGTCTTCCCATATGTGAACTACAGCAGAGTCAGGGAATAATGCTGGCTTACCAGTTTCCCAAAAGATGTACACTAAGGGAATAATGTGATAATGTAAGCAATGCTTCCACTAAGTTCTCCAACGTTTGTTATCTTATAGAGATACTGGTTCATTCAAATCACTGTGAGGGCAACCTTTTAGAACCAAAGAAAGAGGTGCTGTCAGAACACCTTCAAAGAGGAAAAAGAAAAACGGATCAAAGCATTTTTCAGAAAGAAATACAAAGATATCTATCTTCTGACCTGACCTACTGGGCATGCACAATTTATAGTGGTTTTTTTTTCATAACTGAAAACAAAGTCTCAGACGAATCAAGGAATGATTCACTGTTTATCTGACATATTGTAAGAAATATTTTAAAGAATTGCCCCAACACAGGCTCTACCAAGAAACTCCCAGAATGCTGGCTGCCGCCTTGTCTATTTGAGCCAAGCCTTGCTGGCGAAAGGTTATGTGAGAGGCCATTTTTGTGACACAATCCAAATTGGTCTATTTTTTACCCCTTTCACTTTCCTTTGAGAACCAGGGAAAAGCTTGGTCAGCTGTACTAGCTGTGCTGCAACGCTCTTTCAGCCTTATTCCCAACAGACAAAGAACAGCCCTTCCACAGACAAAAAGAAATAAATAATGTTGTAGGCAAACTGCATTGTTGTTTTGGGAACACCCAGTCTCTAGCATCCCGACACAAGCACTTTAATCAGCTTGAAACATGTGACCTTGCTCAGGACATATCTAAGTAACTGGTACTCATGTGCCTTCTTTAATCTAAGTGGGTTAGAAATGAAATGGTGACAGCTGCAAAACTAATAGGAAGTGAAACCTTACTGAATCAATAGAGCATTTCAACATGTTTTTAAGTTCTGTCAAGTCCCACTTTAAATGAGTTTAGAACAAATGACTAAAATTTGTTAGAGCAATTAAGGAACTTGGAAGTTTTTTGAAAAACAGGCAAGTCCATGGGAATTAGTTTGTTGTACAAACTGCGAAATACAAACTGACAGTCTCAGAACTGGATATATAAAGGTTAAGTGCCCGGTTTCTTCTTTGATACTACTGTAGCAAAACCTATTCATTCCTGAATTTCAAGTCTTATGCAGAACTTTCATACAATCATTTTATTTCAGTCTTCAGAAATTACATTCTGTGTTTTCTCATGACACTCTATGTACTGTGAAGTATGATAAAACCTGGAATTTTAATGAAAAAAAAACCTCCTAAGCCTTTTATTTCATTGTGTCAGACCTTCTAAGCATTCATACTGATATTTCTCTAGTTCCTGTTTGCTAGAGATAAAAGAGAACAAAAAAGAGGAAGAAAGAAAATGGAATGAGTTATACAAGTACTTTGGGAACAAGGCAAAGAAATAACCAGGTGGGGAAAAAATAGAGATTTTTTTAAAGACAACTTTTTTAGGAAGGGGTTCTAACCTGGCAGTGTATCAAGCAATCTTGGGTCATAACGTCAATAGAGTTTTGCTGTTTTCTTCAATGAGTACAGCAGACCCAATTCCTCATTAAATTTGGCCTTTGTTCATAAGTGCAGGATAAAATCATATTCAATACTTTGTGGGGAAATCGAATTGGTGCAATCTGCTTTAATCTGTATGAGCAGATGATAACTTAGCATTCAGAGGAGCAAGACTGCAAATTCCTATCTAGTAACTAGACGCTACGTTAGCATGAAAGCATCTGGCCTGGAATAGAGTGTTACCAAAATAATTACATTTCTAAGCCTTTAATCAGACCAAAGTAATTAAATATAACCTTTTTGTAATAAGCATCAAACACAAAACCAAATACTATAAATGGTCACTAATATACTTCCTTGCTTCCCTCGTAGTTCTGTTCCTCTTATCTTCTCCTTTCATCCACCCCCATGTTATAGTTGCTTTTCCTTCCTCATGTCCTCTCTTTTCCTTGTATTTACATCATCCTATAGCTTTGTTCCTTGCTCTTCTTCCTTTGGTCTTGTTTTTCTCCCACTCCCTCCTCTAGCATAAAAAGTTAGGTTTTTTTGTAAAGTAAAAAGAGCCATTTTTCCCACACAAGAATAACTAGAAAGTTTCTTCCCTTCATACTTGGGATCCAGTGCCAACAGATGCTGTCTGCTCTGAGTACACTGACTGACGCGGACATTGAAGGTGCTCTCCTCTGTACTCTCCAAAAAGTTACTTTTTCTCCCCACTGTTATTTTCTGCTGATGGTGCCATAACAGTCTTCCGCATGTGGTTTGCTTAGCTTCTCTTCACCCTCAAAAAATCTGCTTTTGCTCATTAGATTGGAAACAGCTCTTACAGCTTTCTCGAGAGCAAAGCAGACTACATGTGTCCTGACAGATGGGAAGGCAGGAGGAAATTACTGGCTCTGGCTATTGACCCTTGATTAAAAAGAGGAAGACTTTGCTGTTGTGGAAAGGGGTGGTTTCCAAGGGCAGCTGTCTCCAATATAGAAGACTGTGTATCTGCGCACAGGCAGAATAATTAGAGATTAGAAGGGCAAATGCAAAAAGGAAAAGACATATTAGGGTAAGGTGGGGCAAATGTAAGAGTGTGTTGAAATGACAAAAAGAAATATAAGGTAGGGGATAGTTATTGCAGGTACTGACTCATTCACAGTAAACACTTTCACTGCATGATAATTTTCACCTTTTATGTCTCAAATATCTAATGGGATCATTGAAAGATGGTTCTGAACGTTGCAATTTGCCCTCTAGGCTGATGAAACACACAGATTGTGTCCCCACAATTGCCTTGGAATTTATTTTCTAAGTAAACTTCTGGTTTTACCAATACTTTCTCAGGTAAAGTGTCAGTCTCTTCATCCAACATCCTTTAACCTAGCATGGAGATGGAGTAAGAGGTAGATTTCTAGCCAGATAAATAGAAAACCGTGACATGGACGAGCAGAGAAACACAAAGAGGGTAATTGTTCCCAGGATTTGTCTCCTTTTACCTACTACCACCCCTAGATTTTTTTTCATATATTCCTGTGCTGCTGATAACTAGGCACCTGGCAGGGAACAAGAACTCCATTCTGCATTTGTACATCAGGCAACCTAAGAAAAAGAACGATTAAAAAAAAATACTAACAAGGAAAAGATAAGTTTCACTCCTGGCAAGAAATGATTCTCAAAGTCATCCTTTGTCAGCAACACTTGTCTTTAAAGATGCAGAAAAACTGCAAGCAGATTTGAGTCAGAGCGACTCCTCAATCTTATTTTGGAGACCTATTTTGTTGAAGAATAATTTTAAATAATATCATCTGTTTACATGACTCAGAATATTCATACCAACTCCAACACATCCACACTCTGCATCCTGAACAGGCACAACATCCCAAGTATTAATGCCAAACAGTTTGTATATCATACAGTATAATGAGTACTCAAAAATGCAAAAATGGTCTATCACTACTTCTGGCCTGAGTTGTCTGGGAAAACTTAACATTCAAAGCCATGCAACAGAATACTCGTTTCATACAGTCTGTATATTTAAACTTGCATGACTTCAGAGATGCAGGAAAAATCTGAGTAAGATGCTATGAAAGCCTGCACCATGTTGCATATATAAAACTAACCAGTTGTTGACTATAAATTATTTAAGAGTCATTTCTCCCCTATTAACTAAATGCACAGTTTCTGACTGCGAGGTATTTAGTGGATCTCTAGGCACTTGACTTAAATTCTTGCTATTCCATGTAACCTTAATAAATCACAGAGGGATGGGACTGATAAGGGACTGATGTTCCAGGATACAATGAGTCTTCCAGCCTCAGGGCTGAATCCTGAGTTTGGTAATGATAGGCTTACATTCCCTGCATGTAAAAGAAGTGCAAGTATACGGCCAAAACAAGCAGCATGCTCAGTGAAGAGCTAACAAAAGCTGTGTGCGGGGAAACTATGAACATAGGTGTGTGTGAAGTCCCACCCTGGTGCTTGGCACCTTTGTCTTCTTGGGATTCAGAATTTGGAGTCCTCTTCTGGTGGTAAAGAACAGAAAAATCTGTTCTTTGAAACAATGAATAAAGAGTCCCCGTAGCTTCTCTGGTCTGTGACTTCATTTCATATGGCTGCTGGCCACAGCATTTTTCTTTGTGTTATTACTGGAAAACACCAAGGTCTGTGTTAACAGACAGCCTGCCAAAGGTGTTTAAAAGGCCTATTGGGCTGTCAGCAGATAAAAAATTCCCAATAAGCAGTGTCCATTTTCTTTTAAAGTGTAGCTGGAGGAAATGGTGTCCATCTTCTCTATGCTGTTACCCAGTGGTTAGAGCATTGGCTGGGAAGTGGGAGTTCCTGGGGAGCGTTCATGCCACACCCCTGACCACCATGCTAGACTGGGAGGAGGAAGAGCAGGAAGGAAACAGGGAGTCACCACCTTTTCGTTTGAAGTTATGACCCTGTTCAGACAAGCGTGTAAGAGTCTAGGACAAGGAGAAGGCAGCTGAGGCAAAAGACAGACTAAAATAAGGATGTGTCTCTCTCATCTAGTTTAATTGTTGGAAGAGAGTCCTGGGTTTTATTTACGCATTTTTGTAGTAAATAGTCCCTGGATAAAAAACAGCACTGGCTTGGGAATAGCTACGAGAAATCAGGAGTAAGTGCCTACAGCTCCCTGTGTCTCCTTCCTTCTAGTTCAGACCAGTGCCACATGTTTGCCATCCTTTCCAATAGGGACACAAGTTCAACAGGTGAGGTGATGAATGCTTCTCTGCCATTTTGCAGTCCTTTTGAGCACCTGGGATACTCTTCTGAGAGTTACAAGATGTTGATATAAATCCCTCTGAGCTAAAAGCCAATTCTCTCATCACTGGGTTACTGCACTGAAGGTGAGCGCTCTACCAAAGGCGGCCAGGCACTGAAGCCAGCTGTGGCTATAACAGAAGAACCTGACTTGTTGGCTTGGAGAGGTTCCTCTCAGCTGGACCTCTCTTGGAGCCGCTCTACCTACTTCCTAGTCCACAAGTGGGCACAAAGGGGAGAGAGGTGCCAAGATGCCCAGCTTGGGGCAATTCTGGACATTTCTATCAGAGAAACAGACTAACAGAGTTCAGGTGGCTGCTCAGTGGAGTTTTTCGGGAATTTTTAGTTTACCCATGCTCTTTTCCGGGGTCTATCCCTTAGTCTTTCAGGCTACATTTATACAGTTAAATGGAGTATAGTCAGAGAGTTGGCAAAGCACAATAGGACTTTAAGTGGCCTGTAAGTGCTGGTACTCATAGCCCAGCTCTTCTCAAAGCAACCCATGCTTCAGTGTAAAACTATTCCATAGTCTTTCTGCCAAGAAAGATATGGTCCCCTAAGAAGAAGCCAGTGGCTAACTTACCCATCCTTGCTGCATTTGTGACCTCTAGGGAGACAGGGTGCCAGAGTTTGGTGCAAATGTACACAGGCAACCCACAGTAGGCCAGAACACACGGTAGATGTACAAACACGTGCTCAGAAATAAAAAAAGGCCACATTTTCTCCCACATCTTAGGCTGTAGCTTGCTCAATCATTGAGGCCAGTCTGTGGCGATGATACATGAGTCTGGGCTTGACACTAAGCTTGAGCCTCAGTTCAAAGACAGTAGAGGAGTAGCCTCTGGCTTTCTGGTGTCTCTCTGCAAAACAGGAGTCAGAGCGCTTTGCTTCCTCAGAGGGCTGCTGTGAAGAAAAACTCATTAAATACTGTGGAGTGCCCAGATATTGCGGCAACATGCCAAAACCCAGATGTAAAAGGGGAGGGTAAACTTTTAGGAGAGAGTGATCCCATCCTAGGTATTTACTAGTTGGAATTAAATAAGCCTCAACAAAACCAGGTGCAAATAAAAGCAGTTGAAGGAATCTAATTTAAAAAAGCAGTTCCTTCTAAGTTGCACAAGTTTTACTGTGTTATTATTAGTTCTCCAGAAATCGACGAAGTGAGCTCTGCAGTAAAGTGCTCTTTTGTGACATACAGAAACTGGAAAACACTTTTAAAAGTAAAGATAACACAATTTAGATCTTATATCTTAGAAAGGACATGAATACAACTACTTTATATTGTATTTTCAAAAAATATTTCTGCATTTGGGTATCATTTGCATATGGCTATAGAAGTTCTTATCTAGTTAAAAAAAGAGGGAAGTTGATAAATCATCAAGGAAGGAAATACTGAGGTTTAAAACAGCCACAAAAAAGCCACAGCTTATCATTTTAAAAACTCAAATGCTGTAATTCTGGATGAGTTGCCAGATTGCTTCCTTCATAATTCTGCCTTTCTCTTATCCATTCTTTAGGGATCAAAAACAAGCATATTAACTTCAGTCAGTGAACACACAAATCAGACAAACACATTCCCCTAACTTCAGGCTCTGATTAATTCCGCTGGTAGCCTTTGACCTTGATTTCCACAATGTCTTGCAGTACATACAGAAGCTTGACCTGGTATCGGAAAACTGCAGAGATTTGGGTTGGAAAAAATAAGGCAACCTTCATCTCCATTACCAAAGTGCTACATTAAAATCTATAAAACAAAGGACTGAAAATCTGAAGTTTAGGCCTTGGAGCCAGTTTCACAATCTGTTTCCTGTAGCCAGAGTTCATTTGCAGTCAGTGGAAAAAACAACTTCTAAAAGATAAAAGGCAGTGCTGTGACTTTCAATCAATCTCAGCATTCGGTGTGGGAATATAGCCGTACTAAAGTCTAACACCAACGCTTCAGTTCTGATTCTGGTTCACTTTATTGATCTCGGATGTATGTGGCCATTGTTAGAGACACCCAGCAAGCGCAAACTTTTCATGGGAAAAATGAGATCTACCCAACTTCTGAAGATCAAAATTTAGATAGAAATAAAGCAAGCATACGCGACGTGCCTATTCACAGGAAAACTGGGAGACCATAACGAGTGACGACAGAACAGGACGGTAAGCTGAAGTGGTAGTTAATGTAAAAAAAAAAAAAAAGAAAACATAAAAAGCACTTGGCAGAATTATTTTTTTGAACCCATCAGTTATGATGGGTGGCGGCCTTGAGTGCTTAGGGAAGTCAAGACTCACATTTATTACAGGTAGTGATGATTTCAGTAGATATATTGTTCACAAGGGTGCCAAAGGCCTAGAGGAAGCAGCTGCACGACCCAGTCCAGGCCTGTCCACGCTGCCAAACAATGGTTTGCAGACTCCTTGTAGAAAGGATTTTATGGGAAAAAGAGATTGGTCTTCCTTGAAAGGTACAGGTAATGACAGAATGACACTTATTTTGCAAGCTTTAGAGAAACCATGCCAGAAAACAAAAGGAATGTCAGATGAAGAAACCAGATTCTTTACAAATAAAAGAGCTGTTGATGGCTGGTGTTGGTGAGCCAGCCTAAGCTCTGTTCCTGGACTCAGAAGCGGTTTCTGTGTCTTTCTGTGGTATGCGAGTAGATTGTTCTGCACTTAACTTCAGTTTTGAGGTTTGAATTTTAGAGTGGGAAATGTGTACATGAGAAACGTAAAATAGTTATGCAAGACCCTATAGGCCCAATGCCCTGTTTCTAATTTACTTGCAAGAGTTCTTTTGCCTTTCAGTATACTCAAAATTGTAGTTTTATGATTGCTTTAATGTGACAGCTGCAAACGAGTGATTCTGCCTTTGTCTATATGTTTCCCTCTCCTCTTCTCTGCCAAGAGGTGAATTGGATCAAGGAAGTGACTTGGCTGAAATTAACTTTATTAAAAAAATGCCTTTTTTTCCCCTGCAAAAAGGAAGGAAGGAGACTGTATGGCCAGGGAAACAGCAATACCAGCCCATTTGGTGGCAGCCTGCACTTAATCACAGAATGGGTGAGGTTGGCAGGGACCTCTGGAGGTTATCTGGTCCAAACCCTCTGCTCAAGCAGGGCCACCTAGAGCCAGTTGTCCAGGACTATGTCCAGGCTTCTGAATATCTCCAAGGATGGAGACTCCACAACCTCCCTGGACAACCTGTGCCAACCGCTTGGTCGCCCTTGCAGTAAAAAAGTGTTTCCTGATGGATCCTCTTGGGTTCGAGTTTGTACCCACTGCCTCTGGTCCTGTCAGTGGGCACCACTGAGAAGAGCCTGGCTCCATCCTCCTTGCACCCTCCCTCCAGCTATTTATATACCAGGCTCATCAGTCCCAGTATAATTTGGGTTAAAAAAAACTTGGATTAACTTGGGTTAAAAGACTGCATAACCGTTGCC
>NW_009195763.1:0-201 GCF_000690835.1 Fulmarus glacialis | reverse complement strand
GCCTTTGCAGTTGCTTAGAACACGCGTGTGTGTCCATTTATTGCCAATGCAAATCTCTGAAGCAAACCCGCTACCGGAATTGCTTTATTCCTGGCTGCTCCCAGCCATCTGCTTGCGGTAACCCGTTGCGGCGGAACACAAAAAAACAACGTTAAGGGAAAAACGCGTGCAGGACCGGCAGCGGAGGGGCTCTCTCACCCC